>NC_060950.1:10220510-10251449 GCF_022045245.1 Lucilia cuprina
TGAACTAGAACTGAACTAGAACTGAACTAGAACTGAACTAGAACTGAACTAGAACTGAACTAGAACTGAACTAGAACTGAACTAGAACTGAACTAGAACTGAACTAAACTAGAGACTCTCAATTTATCAAATCTGTTGTTAATAATGATCAGTGGTTGTGAATACTTAGTGACAAACGAGCACATCTGATTGATTCTGCTCAAATTAAATAATTTGTTTAAAAGCAACCACAAACTTCGTATCGTCCTTCCTGATTGCTTTTTCATCGATTCAAATAAATTGTTAACAGCTGAAAATCTTTATTGGCATTTAAATCGTTATGCCATCATTTTAATTGTATTCGATTAAAGGTCAGGAGGCCCTTTAGTTGTTGTTTGTTGAAACATCATTTAAATTTAGCTCATTTTATTACAAATAAGATTCTACTCAAAAATGCCTGCTGCCTGATTAGGTATTTGGTATAACGATTATACATAAACTGCTGATATGTATATGTTAAATAGGCTGTCAATAATAATTTAAGTAAATTAAGCTTGAAAACAATTTAAAATTGTTTCTTTTTTTTCGATGTTAAACCAAAACTTTTAATATTGTTTATAAGCAACAACAGCAAGAACAACACAAATGTAAACACACATAACAAGCAACAATCACTACTTGCAACACAGACGCACAGTAGAACTTGCAACACATAATACACTTTTTTATACAGCCTTAGAATGGTTTGGCAAATGAGAAAAAACTGAAAAAAAACTCAAGTAGCATGAAAATAAAATTATGGTTAAAGGCTATAAAAATTGCTAAATTTATACAGACAACAAACATTGAAAGGTAATAATAACAATGTCATGTAAAATTTTTAAAGAAATCTTTAAAATCCAAAAAAAAAAAAAAAAATATACACACGAGTATAAAATAATAAATTGAACAACTAAATACACAGAGGCAGCAAATCACAAATAAACATCAGATATCAGTTAAATTATTTTCAAGCGAAAATTTTGGCAAACACATAGGTGAGTCTTATTAAACGAACTTTTTTAACACTATAATAATGATTTTGGTACTTTTTTGGTTACATTTTTACTTAAAATTTAAATTTTCAGTGAAGTTTTAATTTTTTTTATAAAAATTATAATTTTTTGTAAAATTTTTAGTGAAAATCTTAGAAAAATACATAATTTTAAGTTATTATAGCAAAAAAATTGTAAATAAAAATTATTTTATTTAAATTGTAAGTAATTTTTGTACTACACAATTAATGGTAGAATATACTAACAACCATTTTTTTAAAAAGTCAAATTTCTTCGTGAGTTAGTTTAACTCTTTTTGTGACCTCCGGTGGGTTAGTGTTCAAGTCTGGTTGACCGGAGGTGGTGGGTTCGATTCCAACCTCAACCAACTACCTAACTACATAAAAACTCACTAACAAACTACCTAAAAACTGACTAACTTACTACCTACCTAAAAACTAACTATCTATCTAACTATCTAACTAACTAACTAGCTAACTAACTAACTAACTAACTAACTAACTAACTAACTAACTAACTAACTAACTAACTAACTAACTAACTAACTAACTAACTAACTATCTAACTAATTAACTAACAAACTAACTAACTAACTAACTAACTAACTAACTAACTAACTATCTAACTAATTAACTAACAAACTAACTAACTAACTAACTAACTAACTAACTAACTAACTAACTAACTAACTAACTAACTAACTAACTAACTAACTAACTAACTAACTAATTAACTAACTAACTAACTAACTAACTAACTAACTTGCTAACTAAATAACTAACTAACTAACTAACTAACTAACTAACTAACTAACTAACTAACTAACTAACTAACTAACTAACTAAATAACTAACTAACTAACTAACTAACTACCTAACTACCTAACTTGCTAACTAACTAACTAACTAACTAACTAACTAACTAACTAACTAACTATCTAACTAATCTATATAGATTAGTCTATATGATCATGCAATTTACATTATTTCTACTTTAGTGTCCCATCCAACTAAAGTGGTGTAGGGTATCACTTTATTTGTGGGGGGGGGGGGGGGGGTGTTGGTTATATTGGGTTTGTGCTGATGTAAAGTATAAAGTATTACCTTGTTATCAAACTACATGTTGCAATTTTAAAGGAAATTCAATTAAATTTGGTACATGATCTTTTATTATCCCAGAGACAAAGCCTATTGAAAATGGTTAAGATCGTTTCATAAACCTAGCCCCATACAACTGAACCCTGAATAGGGCTTGTAAACCTTGTAAATCAAACTACAGTTCGAAATTTTGGAAATAATTCAATAAAATTCTCCACATGATCTTTTATGGTGCCGTTGTAAAAAGCCTCCTTCAAAATTTGACTAATTTTCTCCAATTTAATTCAAAAATAAATGAAATAAATATATCTGAGGCTTAGTACAATACAACATACATAAATGCTCCTATATGCTTAGGACTGAAAGAATGTCGATCAATTTTAACCCAATCAGCCTTTATCGTAAAAGTCCTGTACGTTTTATTGTTAATAAATAAATAATTTCTTTTTTTCTCGAAATTTGTCAGATAACACCTTTTGTTTCTAACACAATAATTTTTCATTATTTCTAAGACATTTTTTTCATTCTCCTCTGATATAACAAAGTATAAACGAATATTCGAACAAAAAATTTTGTTGTAAATGTTAAATATAATTTAAATTGTTATTATTTATTACTGTTACAAGCAATATTTTACATAACCTCTTGTAACAGACATTTAACACATTAAACATAACACTTTCGGTTTCTCTTGAAACGAAAAAAAACCTCCTCAGTAACTGTCTGAATGTCTCCAGCCTCCTGTCTAAAACCTCCCTACCAACCTCTCTCTCTCTCACTCTCTCTCGCTCACACCATTTACAACTTACGATCACACTAATTCAGCTCAATTTAAGACGAAACATACAAATAAGAAATGACTTGCCAAAATTCGGATATTTTTTCCAACTTTTTTCTACAAAAAAAAAAAAAAAAATAGGAATAAAAAAAAAAAAATGTACAGACATTTATAAATTGTAATGTACTCACATGAAATGTTGTATGGTTTGTTTGTATGTTCAAACTGGCATAAACAACATGTTGCATTAAAAAAAAAACTAAAACTAAAATGAAAAAGAAAAATAAAAAATCACAAAATAAATTTCCAAAAAATATTGAAAATAAAATCACTAAATTAACCAAAAAAGGAGACAAAATTCAATACGATAAAATAAATAAATTTTAACGTACTCTCATACGAAAACATTAAAGTGATTAATTGATGTTTAATGGTTAATAAATTTCAAACATGTTTTTTATAGAAAATTTTGTTAAAATGCATTGAAAAAAATTAACTAAAAAAATAATAACGACAACAACTTTGCTGACGGAAAATCTACAAAATCCTACGAAATGTGTCAATATTTACAAAAAAATTATAATTAATTTTGTGCAAGAAAAAATGAAAATCATTAAAATAGTTAGACAAATAATTAAATTTAAATTTATTTATGGATGTCAGCCAATCAACAGGTCTTGTTTTATAATAATTCAATTAAAAGAAAATTTATTTTGTATACAAATTTTACAGTCTTGAAATAAATTTTCATATCGTGCTACTACGTACATATGTAGTATGTAAATATGTAGTTCTAATTCAGTTCTAGTTCTGTTCTAGTTCAGTTCTAGTTCAGTTCTAGTTCAGTTCTAGTTCAGTTCTAGTTCAGTTCTAGTTCAGTTCTAGTTCAGTTCTAGTTCAGTTCTAGTTCAGTTCTAGTTCAGTTCTAGTTCAGTTCTAGTTCAGTTCTAGTTCAGTTCTAGTTCAGTTCTAGTTCAGTTCTAGTTCAGTTCTAGTTCAGTTCTAGTTCAGTTCTAGTTCAGTTCAAGTTCAGGTTTAGCTCAGTTCTATTTCTACTTCAGCTTAAGTTCAGTTCTTCGATTTGACTGTAATCACTTCTTCTAATCTCCACAAGATAGATAGCTAACAGAAATTTTAGAATTAATATATTTCATATACGCAATATAAATGCAACTACTTCTTTTTTTTCTAAAAAACCACATTATAATAAAAACGTGCTGTAGTCTGTCGTCACAATTGTAATTCATTTCAAAAATTCCCAGTTAATTAAGTTATTTTTCTGTATTATTTTTGTTGTTGTTATCAACATTCTTGCAACCTCTTAATATTGCATTGAATTGAACTAAACTATGGAGTTGTATGTAGCAGAAGAGGAGTGCGTGGAATGAGTTTAACTGCCATTGTCATTAGATAAATAAGTCTTTTAAAATGAAATGGATGAGCGTGGTAATATTTCGAAATTCGCTTGTGTGTATAAGTATGTTTATATCCTGTCTCTGTCATTTAAAAACAGTCAGTCAAAGTTTTGTTGTATTTAGTAAAATAAATATAAAAAATGGTTGCAGTATAAGTTTGTGTGTCTGTTTAATTTTTTGGCTTATCCACCATGTCATTATGAATACATGTTCTTTGCGATCACATCATGTGTAAAATTTCTCCAACCAAAACATTGCAATACCCAAAGTTTACTCTTCTTAATTTAGGTTTTTTGATCATCATCATCAGGATTTTTTTAAAAACGATCTTTTTTGTGTTGCTTTGATTTTTTGTGTATAGTTGCATTAGGGATTTTATGGTGGTGGTTTCTCATATAAATTTTAGTTGCTTGATGTTTTTCGTCGATCTTGTTTTAATTTTTGTTTTCTTGTAGGACTTTTTTGTTCTCTTGTGAAAATTTGATACTTTTTTTGTTGGAGTAAATGAAGTGTATGCACAATTTGTTAAAGTTTGTGAGCTTAGGCACAGCAGTATATTAAATAGGCTCCTTTTATTTTTTTGTTTATTTGTTCTTGAGGTCCCTTTAAGTTTTTACGACATTTTAACCCACATACTCGGTTATAGGCATTTAATCGTATATTATATGGTTTAATATTAAATATACACATGTATACTAAATTATTAATATTTCTTGCTTATAAATACAATATTTTCGAAATTAAAATATATTTTGTGTAATGTATACGGATATTTTTCTTAAGAATTTTTTTCTTTTTTATTGGTTCCTTTACCAAAATGATATTTTATAAAATTTGGTTGTTTTAAATGAAAAAAGAAATATTATGAAAATAAATCTAGTTTTGTGAAAATTTTAAACTTGGTTATTAATTGGTACAGTTTTTATCGATTGTGAATATTTATTATACATGATATTTCTTATCATTAAAAAATTTGTTAAATTATATAAAAAAGTTTAGCCTCTTTCTGGACTATATTATAGACTAGACTATAGACTAGAATATAAACTAAACTAAAGACTAGACTATAGGCAAGAAAATAGACTATATTATAGGCCTAGCTCGGGCTATTATCGGGGTCAGCGTATGACCGATAGCTGAACGGCCTACAGATATGTAGGTCAACTGCGAGATATAAGCAGTCCCCGACCATTAGCGATGGTGTGCTAAAAAAACGTCGCAGAAGTCTGTTGACTACTTTGTGACATGGCGATTAGATGCCGCCAGTAAGTATGCATTTCCCATAGGAGGTAGAGTGACGTCTTCGTAGTTCCTCCAGGCGAAATTAAACCCAGAAGCATTTGTCAGCTTCTGGACAAAAACGCGGTTAGGACAAAAACGCTACGGATAGGATCCAGGAACAAAAAAAAAAACAAAAGATGGAAAAGCTTAATTAAGGAAATTCACTTATAGTGCAGGCGCTAATGACCCCAGTATCGGCGGCTCAAGGTGGTGCGGGAGCAGAACACCAGTCGTCGATTTCCAACGATAGCAATGTTACTCCGTTAAGCAAGGGTAACAACAACATGTTATAAGCAACTCAGCACAGCAACCACTTGGAAGAAACTAAAGAAACGGTAACTAAAAGAATCTCAACCCACAATAACGCTAAAAGAACAAAAACGGGTTAAAAACCAGTGGCAGTAGACCACGAAGGTACAAAAACTAGGCTGTAGACTTCAAAAACAGTTCCCGAAGGAATAGAGTCGGATTCAAACCCAAAGATAGTAGAGCACTATGCCGATTGTACAAAACTTAAAGGTTTAAAGGCAGTGGTAGTAAAGACCAAAGCTCCAGCAATAGTTTCCGACTTTGCGAGGCAAGACAAATGTGAAAAGTGTTGCAGTGGAAGAAAGGGAGCTGCTTATATTAGTTAACCCAGAAAAAGTAGGATATAACTCCGAAAAGCATGGAAACCTATAGGCTGAACACTAGACTACATTTTAGATTAGACTTTAGACTATACACTAGACTATAGCCTAGATTATAGATAAGAATATACTATAAAGTAGATTATAGACTAGAATATAGACTAGATTTAAGAGTAGACTATAGACTAGACTTTAAACTGGACTATAGAGTAGACTATAGACTACTCTATAAACTGGACTATACACTAGACTAGACTACAGACTAGACTACAGACTAGACTGTATACTAGACTAAAGACTATAGAACAGACCATAGACCATACCATAGACTAGACTATAGACTAGAATATAGACTAGACTACAGACTAGACTTTAGAACAAGACTATCTATCTATATAATAAACTAGATTATAAACTTGACTACAGGCTAGACTATAAACTAGACAATAGACTAGGCCATAGATAAGATTACAGATCTTTAAAAGATCTAACCGATAGATTAGACTAAAGAGTGGACTATAAACTGTGGAGACTATAGCCAACAAACTCTAGACTGTAGACTATAGACTAGACCATAATTTAGACAACAGATCAGACCATAGACTATACTATAATCTAAGCTATAGATAAGATTATAGGTCTTTTAAAGATCTCACAGATCTTAAATTATTATTGCTATTTTTCTATATTAAAAATCCCAAAAGCATGAAAACCTATAGCTTGGACACTAGACTATACTATAGACCAGACTTTAGACAATACACTAGCCTATAGGCTAGACCATAGAGTAGACAATAAACTAGACCATATACTTGACCATAGACTGGACCATATACTTGACCATAGACTAAACCATAAACTAGACCATACACAATTTGTTTCAACAACATCCACTTAACACATAATCATATTTTGGTGTAATAATATTTCACCGTTAATTATAGTATTTTCAAGTTTGTTTTAACACATGTTTTATGAACGCGATCATTTGCTACAAAAAAAATCGCAGAAAAAATCATCAAAACATTTTTTAAACATTTAAGATTAAAGATTATAAAAATAAAAGAACGTAATGACGGTGACGTTCAGCAATCATGTTAAAGATGATGACGATGATGTATTCTCCAGTATTTTGCTCGTATGTTAATTAAAATGTTATGTAAATCAATAAATTTGCAATTTAGATATAAAACAGACATTGGTAACAACCATCACCTTTAATTTTTGTACTAAAATTGTAAAGATTTTTTTATAATGAAGAAAAACATGCGTGTGTTCTTGATTACAGCAAAAACATCTTAACCAAAACATAGTAATTTTTTACATTATTTAAAAATACAAAAATGTAAAAAAGTATCTTGAAAAAACACTGAAAATTTAAAAGGGCGTTTGTTTAAGCTAACGGGTGAATGAAATAAAGATCTTTTTAGCTTACAGCACTACTTATGTTTTAACACTTTGTTGGATTTTAAGCAAAAATTTTAGTTTGCTACGAGGGTAGTTCAAAAGATAAGGAAGTTCTACCACAAAATAGCCTCTTCGTTTCTCTTTATTCAGATTTAATTTTGTAACATAATCAGGTTTTTAGAGAATGATGGATTCGTTTGACCGATAAAGTGGTAATGTTATACATACCAAAAATAAAAAATATGTAGTAAATATTACAAACTTAACAAAAACAAAGTTTTCAGCAATTCCTCGCATACAGATAAATATCAATCTCATTTAAAACCAAAATAAAGAGAGAACAACAGAGCAAAAAGAAAGAATTTCTAAAATATTTTTTTATCCGTCATACTTTAGTTGTGATTAACTGCTGTTACTTTTGTGGCTGGAGGTGTTGATGGACACAGTTACGCGTTTAAATACATAAAAAAATTTGAGAAAAACTGAGGAAACTATAACAACATCTTGCTGCTGCAATGGGGCAAAGGAACACCCATTATAACAACGATTATTATCAACAGCCACGGCACAGCACAGCAAAAACACCAAACAACATGCTGATCATTATGATCAATTGAAAGGACATGCAATGCAGTTGATGGTTGTATTATATTTTCTTTATTTTTTTATTTCTTTTTGGTGAAACAATTTACATACGCAGCTAACACATATAGAAACATCATATTTGAGTACGAAACGAAACGATCGTCATCATCATCACTGTGTTCAATCCATCAGTTAAGCTTATTGATGTTTTTGATTGTGATCACATCCTGGGGATGTGTGTTTTACCAGCCACTTTATGTTAAACGTAACAATAAAAATCAAGAATAATAATAATATAACCGAAATGCAAGAAAAAAAATTAAATATATTTTAACATAAATATTTGTTGAAAATTATGATAAAAAAAAGTTTGAAAAATACGTTTAGCATTCATTAAATTTTCAAAACACATTTGTTACACTCGAAAACTGTAGTTTTATTAAAGTTGAAATTAAATTTTTAAAGAAAAAGACTCACAGAAATTTGCTTAAAAAAATATCGGATCAAAAATAATAGAACTGAACTAGAACTGAACTAGAACTGAACTAGAACTGAACTAGAACTGAACTAGAACTGAACTAGAACTGAACTAGAACTGAACTAGAAATGAACTAGAAATGAACTAGAACTGAACTAGAACTGAACTAGAACTGAACTAGAACTGAACTAGAACTGAACTAGAACTGAACTAGAACTGAACTAGAACTGAACTAGAACTGAACTAGAACTGAACTAGAACTGAACTAGAACTGAACTAGAACTGAACTAGAACTGAACTAGAACTGAACTAGAACTGAACTAGAACTGAACTAGAACTGAACTAGAACTGAACTAGAACTGAACTAGAACTGAACTAGAACTGAACTAGAACTGAACTAGAACTGAACTAGAACTGAACTAGAACTGAACTAGAACTGAACTAGAACTGAACTAGAACTGAACTAGAACTGAACTAGAACTGAACTAGAACTGAACTAGAACTGAACTAGAACAGAATTAGAACTGAACTAGAACTGAACTAGAACTGAACTAGAACTGAACTAGAACTGAACTAGAACTGAACTAGAACTGAACTAGAACTGAACTAGAACTGAACTAGAACTGAACTAGAACTGACTAGAACTGAACTAGAACTGAACTAGAACTGAACTAGAACTGAACTAGAACTGAACTAGAACTGAACTAGAACTGAACTAGAACTGAACTAGAACTGAACTAGAACTGAACTAGAACTGAACTAGAACTGAACTAGAACTGAACTAGAACTGAACTAGAACTGAACTAGAACTGAACTAGAACTGAACTAGAACTGAACTAGAACTGAACTAGAACTGAACTAGAACTGAACGAGAACTAGAACTGAACTAGAACTAACCTAGATCTAAACTAAACTAAAACGGATCCTTCATTTGTTTATACACAGAAAGCCGAGACTACAATTTGCTGTTTAGCACTCCATGCAGAACTAGCTGTTTTCGTCGAGTGTCTTGACTCACTTTCTCACCATTCATAAATAACAGTTATTTTCACCTCATTTACTGTTGCTATAAACAAATTTAATAAAATATAAAATAAAATCACAAAACAGACTACTGTATAAAAAGGATTTATTCGAAATAAAATACCTTGTCCATCTTAACATGTATTTATTATTATATTTCACATAAATTTCAATATTTTAAATTCTTTATGATTTACAAGATATTTCAGTATTTCAACTGACAAATACCGGTTACTTTTAATTCTTTTTTTAGGAAAAGTTAAGTGTTGTTAAATGATAATAGAGCCAGTATTTGTGGAGCCATCAACATCATTACCATCTTCTTTTTCTTTGCTTCTACATGGTCGTCATATAATTTAATGCTTTATTTCATATTTTTATGAATAGTTCTTTGATTTTTTCCTACCTTCATCATCTTCTTGGACTTAAGTGATGAAAATGTCTGTGTCTTTATGTTGGATTTGTACAATTTCTTATTTTATTGGGTGTTTAATATTTTTTTAGTATATTTAGTTTGTCGTAATTCTTTATTAGTCAGCCTTATTGGTAGTGTGGCTGGCTGTTTGATTAGCCTGTTCGGTTGTTACCTTGTATCTCACCATTTTGTGGTACTAATTAACTTTAACTTGTCATAATTGTCAAAATATTATCGGCAGACTCAATCGGTTCAGTTGGTGCTCTTATCAGGAAAATATTTTGCTGTATTTTAGTTTCTTTTATAATTTTCATTCATTTCATCTGCATTTAGTTACAACTACGCCATTCTCATTAATAAGTTTTGTATTTTTTTTTTTTGTTTTTAAAATTTTCACACCCTTTTTTATTTGTTGAAGTATAAACTAGTTCTTCGAAAATACTATTACGAGTAATTGTCTATTTAAATATATTACTTAATTTAAATTCCTAGGAATAACGTCCAGGAAACTAAGTTTCTGAACATTGAAAAATAGCACAATTAGTAAAAATTTGTTTATGAAAAGGAGCGCACAAGAGGTCTTATATTGGCCTAGGTATAAATCTTTGATTTGGTGTAATATAAAACAACCTAACCAAACCTTAGACTGAACTAAAGATTTCACTATAGAGTAGACTGTAGAACATATTATATACTACACTGTGGACTATAATATATACAAGACTAGACTATAGACTAAACTATAGACTAGACTATAGACTAGACTATAGACTAGACTATAGACTAGACTATAGACTAGACTATAGACTAGACTATAGACTATAGACTAGACTATAGACTAGACTATAGACTAGACTATAGACTAGACTATGGACTAGACTATAGACTAGACTATGGACTAGACTATAGACTAGACTATAGACTAGACTATAGACTAGACTATAGACTAGACTATGGACTAGACTATAGACTAGACTATGGACTAGACTATAGACTAGACTATAGACTAGACTATAGACTAGACTATAGACTAGACTATAGACTATACTATAGACTAGACTATAGACTAGACTATAGACTAGACTATAGACTAGACTATAGACTAGACTATAGACTAGACTATAGACTAGACTATAGACTAGACTATAGACTAGACTATAGACTAGACTATAGACTAGACTATAGACTAGACTATAGACTAGAGTATAGAGTAGACTATAGACTAGACTATAGACTAGACTATAGACTAGACTATAGACTAGACTTTAGACTAGACTATAGACTAGACTATAGACTAGACTATAGACTAGACTCTAGACTAGACTATAGACTAGACTATAGACTAGACTATAGACTAGACTATAGACTAGACTATAGACTAGACTATAGACTAGACTATTGACTAGACTATAGACTAGACTATTGACTAGACTATAGACTAGACTATAGACTAGACTATAGACTAGACTATAGACTAGACTATAGACTAAAACTATAGACTAGACTATAGACTAGACTATAGACTAGACTATAGACTAGACTATAGACTAGACTATAGACTAGACTATAGACTAGACTATAGACTAGACTATAGACTAGACTATAGACTAGACTATAGACTAGACTATAGACTAGACTATAGACTAGACTATAGACTAGACTAGACTATAGACTAGACTATAGACTAGACTATAGACTAGACTATAGACTAGACTATAGACTAGACTATAGACTAGACTATAGACTAGACTATAGACTAGACTATAGACTAGACTATAGACTAGACTATAGACTAGACTATAGATAGACTATAGACTAGACTATAGACTAGACTATAGACTAGACTATAGACTAGACTATAGACTAGACTATAGACTAGACTATAGACTAGACTATAGGACTAGACTATAGACTAGACTATAGACTAGACTATAGACTAGACTATAGACTAGACTATAGACTAGACTATAGACTAGACTATAGACTAGACTATAGACTAGACTATAGACTAGACTATAGACTAGACTATAGACTAGACTATAGACTAGACTATAGACTAGACTATAGACTAGACTATAGACTAGACTATAGACTAGACTATAGACTAGACTATAGACTAGATATAGACTAGACTATAGACTAGACTATAGACTAGACTATAGACTAGACTATAGACTAGACTATAGACTAGACTATAGACTAGACTATAGACTAGACTAGACTATAGACTAGACTATAGACTAGACTATAGACTAGACTATAGACTAGACTATAGACTAGACTATAGACTAGACTATAGACTAGACTATAGACTAGACTATAGACTAGACTATAGACTAGACTATAGACTAGACTATAGACTAGACTATAGACTAGACTATAGACTAGACTATAGACTAGACTATAGTCTAGACTATAGACTAGACTATAGACTAGACTTTAGACTAGACTATAGACTAGACTATAGACTAGACTATAGACTAGACTATAGACTAGACTATAGACTAGACTATAGACTAGACTATAGACTAGACTATAGACTAGACTATAGACTAGACTATAGACTAGACTATAGACTAGACTATAGACTAGACTATAGACTAGACTATAGACTAGACTATAGACTAGACTATAGACTAGACTATAGACTAGACTATAGACTAGACTATAGACTAGACTATAGACTAGACTATAGACTAGACTATAGACTAGACTATAGACTAGACTATAGACTAGACTATAGACTAGACTATAGACTAGACTATAGACTAGGACTATAGACTAGACTATAGACTAGACTATAGTCTAGACTATAGACTAGACTATAGACTAGACTTTAGACTAGACTATAGACTAGACTTTAGACTAGACTATAGACTAGACTATAGACTAGACTATAGACTAGACTATAGACTAGACTATAGACTAGACTATAGACTAGACTATAGACTAGACTATAGACTAGACTATAGACTAGACTATAGACTAGACTATAGACTAGACTATAGACTAGACTATAGACTAGACTTAGACTAGACTATAGACTAGACTATAGACTAGACTATAGACTAGACTATAGACTAGACTATAGACTAGACTATAGACTAGACTATAGACTAGACTATAGACTAGACTATAGACTAGACTATAGACTAGACTATAGACTAGATATAGACTAGACTATAGACTAGACTATAGACTACACTATAGACTAGACTATAGACTAGACTATAGACTAGACTATAGACTAGACTATAGACTAGACTATAGACTATAGACTAGACTATAGACTAGACTATAGACTAGACTATAGACTAGACTATAGACTAGACTATAGACTAGACTATAGACTAGACTATAGACTAGACTATAGACTAGACTATAGACTAGACTATAGACTAGACTATAGACTAGACTATAGACTAGACTATAGACTAGACTATAGACTAGACTATAGACTAGACTATAGACTAGACTATAGACTAGACTATAGACTAGACTATAGACTAGACTATAGACTAGACTATAGACTAGACTATAGACTAGACTATAGACTAGACTATAGACTAGACTATAGACTAGACTATAGACTAGACTATAGACTAGACTATAGACTAGACTATAGACTAGACTATAGACTAGACTATAGACTAGACTATAGACTAGACTATAGACTAGACTATAGACTAGACTATAGACTAGACTATAGACTAGACTATAGACTAGACTATAGACTAGACTATAGACTAGACTATAGACTAGACTATAGACTAGACTATAGACTAGACTATAGACTAGACTATAGACTAGACTATAGACTAGACTATAGACTAGACTATAGACTAGACTATAGACTAGACTATAGACTAGACTATAGACTAGACTATAGACGAGACTATAGACTAGACTATAGACTAGACTATAGACTAGACTATAGACTAGACTATAGACTAGACTATAGACTAGACTATAGACTAGACTATAGACTAGACTGTAGACTAGACTATAGACTAGACTGTAGACTAGACTATAGACTAGACTATAGACTAGACTAGACCACCGTCAGAACAAAAATTAATATAACCTATACATATGGGACATATTGTTCACTTACCGATCACGCGCCATGAAGTGATTATTAATTTTTAATAAAACAACATTTATATTCTTTGTCAATTTGATATTTTCAGTTTGAATTCATTTATTATTTTTGTTTTATGTTAAGTTCTTCTTTTTTAATAGTATTTTTTGTAATTTTGTTTTTTTTTCAAATTTTTTTTTTGCATACAAATATTTTATATTGTTAAATACTAATTTACTATCAGTCTACTTTAAAAATGTGATTATTTATTTTTTTTATTATTATAAGTATAATTTGCTTTAATCGGTTTTGTCTTAATAACACATAGAAACTTTATCAACATGTTGTGATTTTTCGGTAAGAATTTTAAGTGATTTTAAACTGAAGTTGAAAGCAAATGTTTTGTTGTTTAATGAAATAACACTAAAACTTAAACTTAATAAGCAAATAAACTAAAAGAATTTTATTCTTCAGTTACAACCCTTTTAACAGATTGTGTGTGTGTTTTTTTATTTTAATGTAAAAAACTTGTTTAAGTTATTTATAAAATTATAATTATTATTAGGGGAATATAATTTTTTACAATTTTATATTGATCAGTTTAGAGAACCAAAATTAAGATTTAATTTTAAAATTAGTACAGTTATAAAAATATTTAAATTAAAAGTTTTAAGTGCTAGAAATAATGTGTTTAATATACCTATGGGTGAGTTTTATTTGTTGCTAAATTGTTGTAGTTAAAACATCACAAATTATTTTTTTCATTACAGTTAAAATATAAAATTTTGTTTTGGAGATTTTTTTCGGTTTTGTTTTTGATTCAAAAGGAGTTTTTATTAATATTTTGTTAAATTTAAATACAAATATATTTTGGTGGGTTATTGATATAATTTAATAAAATTTATTAATAATCTATACTGAATTGGAATATTGTTATTTTTTTATTTTGGTAAAAATAACAGTCTGGCTTTAAGTTTTGGTATATTTTTTGAGTTTTTATTATTGTTTGGTAAAGGGATAAAATATGATTTAAGTCTTTTTTTCTAAGGAGCCAATGATGATCATTCTATATATAATAATGTTGTGAATTTATTGTTTTTTTCTAATTAAATGTTGTTAATATTGAATTTTGTTTGTGTTTGTGGTGTTTTAAAAATTGACAGTTTAAATATTTGAATTTTTTCATATGGTTTATACTGGAACACTACCATCTTTACTAAATCTTAATAATAATGTTTAATTAATTATTATCTTTTGCCTTTAAAATATTAATTAGTTGTTTGCCTTCTTAAAAAATATTATTAAATTTTCTTTTTGCTTTCTTTTTGCTTCGCTCAGTATTGTATCGCTTTTAAATTTTATTATTTGCATGACCATTATGTTGATGTTGCTGTTGTTGCTGCTGCTGCTGATGGACTTTGTTAATAACCACATTCATATCAACGATAACAGCATCCGGTATAGTACAATTACTATCCAATTCAGTTTGTCCTTCTAAACTGACATGACCATTTGGAGTACTAATAGGAATTTCCTGTAAGCGCCAACACACACAGACACACATAGAAACGCAAAATGTCAAATGTAAAAAAATGCAAAGAAAAAAACATTATAAGTAAATCAAACATTTCCTAGGGATTAATGAAAATTTCAATAATTAGAGAAATACTGTTGATTCTAAGGCGCCTCTAGCTTCTTACGTTTATCTTTAAGCGGTATACGTTTTTAGTGAATTACAGAATGCTATTCTGTTGAAGATTTTTAATTTATTTTTTATTTCATTTAAAAATACTTCACCTCTTTTTCATTTTTAATTTCTTTAAGTTTAAAAAACAATTCATTTATTACCTGATAGAGTACAGCAGCATCGAGTGCCATTAATTCTTTGCGTGAAAGTTCCTCAACGACGGCAGCAGTATAACAATCTCCCAGCATATTATTTGTTGTACGTATGCGATCGCTAGAATGGTTGAAATTGAAACGATCAGAATTTCGGAACAAGGAATCAATTAACAGAAATAAACTAGAACTAATGTAGAACTGAACTTGAACCAGAACTGAACTAGTACTGAACTAGTACTGAACTAGAACTGGACTAGAACTAACTAAAACTGAACTAGAACTGAACTAGAACTGAACTAGAACTGAACTAGAACTGAACTAGAACTGAACTAGAACTGAACTAGAACTGAACTAGAACTGAACTAGAACTGAACTAGAACTGAACTAGAACTGAACTAGAACTGAACTAGAACTGAACTAGAACTGAACTAGAACTGAACTAGAACTGAACTAGAACTGAACTAGAACTGAACTAGAACTGAACTAGAACTGAACTACAACTGAACTAGAACTATAACTCGAATTTTAATTAGTGTCACTTAACTTCTATTCTTGAGAGATATTTTACCTAACATTGATAAACTATTAATTCCACCTAAAATTCTACTTCCATATAAAATCTCTTAACTCCACCTACATACTTTAGAACTCACATTTACAAAAAAATGTTAATACTTACACAAACCAATCAACGGCAAATAGTAGTGTTACATCCTGAACCGGTGCATCGATTGCTGTCAAAACCACCAACAATAAAACCAATGCAGCACTGGGAACGCTGGCCGAACTCATAGAGGCTGCTGTCGATGTCAAGAGTACCGTGACAAGTTCACCAAAACCCAAAGTCATGCCACTCATTTGAGCAATAAATATCGAAGCAATTGAGATGAATAGAGCAGTACCATCCATATTGACATTACAGCCAATGGGTAAAACGAAACGTGTTATACGTTGATCCACACGTAACTTATCATTCATGCAACGGAATGTTACAGGAAGTGCAGCAGCACTGCATCAATGTAACGATGAATGGATAGATGGACGGTTGGTTGTTGTTATTTAATAAATTGTATTATCACCCGATATTGAAGTATCACAGATTGTTGTTTGTTGTATATTAAGATGTCAATCAGTCATTTTGAATCACAGTCAAGTCATTAGTTTTTTTAATGTTAAAATTTTTTATAGTTTTTTGTTTACAATTAGTTGATTTTGTGTTTTTTTTTTAAGTTTTCGTTTTTAATTTTAGGTTGGGAAAATTATTTAACAATTTTCGCATGTTTAATTTTGGTTGTATATTTTAGTTTGTTTTTGTTTTGAAAAAGGTTTTCGAATAAAAAATCGGAATCAAATCAAAATGTTGCATAAATACATATAAGTAAAAACCAAAAAGAAGGAAAGAAATATTTGTAGCAAATGAACAGTGTTTTTTGTTTTTAGTTTTAAAATAAAATGATATTTTTCAGCAAAATGAGATAAACGAATTATCAGGAGGCATCGCTACAGTTGGGAAATAACGATGCCACCTTTTTACTTTTTTGTTTGTTTTCAAATATTTATAGTTTAAATAGTTTGAGATCATATAGAGATAAAGATAAAATAATATGGCTTACGTTGAAGCTGTCGCAAATGCAGTGAGCATGGCTTGAATTAATCCTGCATAGAACTTGAAGGGATTGCGACGCACGAATACATAGTAAATGGCTTGCATGATGACCAACTGATACAGGACGACACCCACCGCCACCGTTAATATGAACCACATCAATTGAGCCATTACCAAGTGTAGATCGTTAACACTTAATATTTTCCCCGCTATCACAGAACTAATGCCCACCGGTGTCAGCCACATAACGCAAGTGACCATTTTCATGACAACTTCAAAAATGGCTGCAAAGAAATCGACCACTACTTGTCCCTTCTGACCAATAGTGCCAAGGAATGTGCCAAAAACTAAACAAAAGAATACAATGCCCAGAGTATTAGTGCCGCTGCGATACTGAATAACACGTATCAGTTGTGGTTCTTCCTCAACCATGTCATCTGTGGAGTCATTAGTTCCATCACCGCTACCACCACCACCGCTACCACCGGCACCATTGCCAATTAGAGCGGTGTCATTGACAGTTTCGTTAAATGTGTTGGTTATTGAAGGTTTAGGCAGATAAACAGTGTGCGCTTGTTGAAATGAGGCTTGGAATAAGTTATCCGGAAAGACGTTTCTGTAGAGAAGAGAAACAGAACAGATAATTTAAATGTTTGTTAAATAAATATTATTTTTAAGAATTCTATTCTTTTAACACATAACACGAGTTAAACTACAAAGATTGAGATGTAAGAAACAGATAAATCAGGAACTATTTAAATCTAAACACAATTTCGTTAGTGTTGAAGCTGCACTGGTTTTACAGGTTACCCATCAGCATGATTCAAATGGAAAAAGATTTCCTTGTACGACCAAATTCTATCTATCTATCTATCTATCTATCTATCTATCTATCTATCTATCTATCTATCTATCTATTTGTCTATTTATCTATCTATCTATCTATCTATCTATCTATCTATCTATCTATCTATCTATCTATCTATCTATCTATCTATATATATATATATATCTATCTATCTATCTATCTATCTATCTATCTATCTATCTATCTATCTATCTATCTATCTATCTATCTATCTATCTATCTATCTATCTATCTATCTTTCTACCTAACACCTACAAACAAGACTATTTACCACCACAACATTAAACCAATTAACTTTATTATGTTGGCAATACTTTCTCAGCACTGGTGCTTGTCTCCACTTTTAATATTAAAAATAAAACTACAGTAGTCACCCTGTCACATAAAAAGTAAAGACAAAAACCAACTCAATTATAGCATTTAAATCCATGGAACCCATAGTATTCTATAAAAGAATTTGGTGTATAGTCGGGCGTAGCAGACCATATGATACCCTACACCAGTCAGTATATATGTTAAATATGGGGATTATTAAAAAATAAAGCATTTGATTCGTTTTTTTTAACTTTATTTGGGAATATTTTTTTTTTTTTTTTAAAAAAAGAGATTTTTTACAAGAGGGCTAGTCGAAATAATGGACCGATTTTAACCATTTTCAATAGGCTTCGTCCTTGGACCTAAAGAAGCGTCTGTACCAAGTTTCATCCAATTATCTTAAAAATTGTGGCCTGTCCCTAAGCCGATTGGTATACTTTAAGGTAGGTATAGGACAAACATTAGCACAAACCCAATATACCCTCCCCACTAAAGTGGTGTAGGGTATAAAAAGGGATATTGCTGTGCACTGCTTTACGAAATGCCTTTGCAGCAATGGAATCAGCAAGATACTTTTTACAAAAACTACTACATACTAATTGATGAATTTTGTCAGAAATATAAGTCCTGGTGCCGGAATTAAAAATGTATATACCTTCAATACAAAGCAAATGTTCCCGGAAAAAAATAGCTTTGCTTACTTTTCCTAAGCTAATTAGTAAAATTGGCTAAAATAACCCTAGTTTTTATCTCTATTACACTTACCTTCCCAAATCCAATAAACTATCCAATAGATTCACAGCCCTCTTATCCGTGGAACGATCTGTTGTATTATGTAAATCCGGGTCACCAGGATGTATTAACATCACCAACGCTATACCCAATGCAGCATTCAACAATGATGTGGAAGCGAAATACACTAAGGTTCTCAAGGCAATTTTACCATTCATCCGTGCATTCAGACTGGCCGAGCCGGCAATTAAACTTGAGATGACTAACGGTAAAATCATTAATTTCAAGACACGCATAAACAATTCACCCGGATACGAGATCAACATTATCGAATCTTCATGCAGATGTAAAGGGCGGAGAGAGAAACCTTTAGAGGGGAGAGAAATGATAAAAGAAATTGATTATTAATAAGTATAAAAAATTTATTTGCTTTTAATATAATTTCAACAATAATTTAAATTAATGTATTAATGTATGTTTACGTTAATGATTAGTTAAATCAACTGTTTATAATTTGTTATATTAAACAGTTGTTTAAAGGAATAAATTACTGGATTTTAAACCAGAAATTTGGATAAAATTTTTAAAAATTGTATATAGATGAACAACGTTTTAAAATAAATAAATTTAGTATAGACAGAGTATTTAAAATACGTTATTTACAACTTAGTAAATACTGGCATCGACCTTTTGTTCAATTGTTTTGGAAGATTTCATACTTTTCTAGCTCTGTTTAGGCACTATTATCATTCAAGTATTTTGCCATTTTTATTGTCACTCTAAGAGCATTTTTAAATAAGATACATACTTGTAAATATGTTTACTTAGTTTTCTTTCTTTTCAATAACATTTATAAAATAGGGAAACGGATGTAAGTCATCAATACATGCATAGTTGTGTGTATGTGTTTGCTTTAAACGTGCTGCTTATAGTTGGGTTCTTCTAAAGCTTTATTTAACATGACCTATTTTATAGTCAATTTTCTTCCTTTAGCTGGCATACATACATATGTATTAATGCATGCATGCAAGAAAGCTACACATGTTAAGAAAGGATGTTTACCATTGTAGGTGTGAGTAAAGAAACTTGTAAAATTGTAATTGTATTAATAGGTATACACCCGCACCATATGTTGATATTTACATTGAACTTGAAAAGTCAGTTGACTTCCCAGTTTTATTGCAATTTTTTTTTCTTTATTTGCTGCAAGTGCACTCCACACATTCAATCGAGTGTCATTTAATAAATTCTCATTGGCTTAAGGAACGTGGGTGTGCTGTGCTTCTAAGCGATACCATTAACTTTTATATAACACTAGGAAACAAAGCAAAATTCATACATGAGTATACACCCAACTGTTTTATAAGTAATCATTGTATCCCTTATAGGAAGTTCAGAGCTCCTTAGTTAAATAAAATGTTTCATTCATTTGACAACTAAGACAAATCTAAAAGAAAATAACTTCTAACTTACATTACTGCAAGTCATGTCCACGTTTTTGAAATGTTATTGTTAGATCGCGTATGTTGTAATACGACCTATTTTTCTAATTTTGTAAGGAGTTCTGGTAAAATCAAAACATTAACCTTGAACTGTTGGGGTTATAGCTGTGTATTGTAATTATATAAAATATAACTACTAAAATGTACGTGTATTTAAGTGTCAATAAATCAAGCGTTTAATATTGATTACACATTAATCTCCCGTGGCTGGTTTATTTGTGTACTCGTGTCACTCTTTTTATATAAACAATATATTTTTAAAAACTATTATTAATGACTGACATTTAAAATAAAAATTAAAACTTTTAATTACTCTAATCGTCGACTCCCAATGATTTAAGAAAGACAAATTTTCTAGTTGGTCAGTTAGTTAGTTAGATAGATAGATAGATAGATAGATAGATAGATAGATAGATAGATAGATAGATAGATAGATAGATAGATAGATAGATAGATAGATAGATAGATAGATAGATAGATAGATAGATAGATAGATAGATAGATAGATAGATAGATAGATAGATAGATAGATAGATAGATAGATAGATAGATAGATAGATAGATAGATAGATAGATAGATAGATAGATAGATAGATAGATAGATAGATAGATAGATAGATAGATAGATAGATAGATAGTTTGTTAGTTAGTTAGTTAGTATGCAATTGACAACTAGTTGTACGATCATTTTATTGTGAGAAGTAATGTTATATCCTATAAGACAATACATACATTCATACATATAAAAATGTCTTCCTATACCATTTAATTTAATAAATCCATCCATCATTTTAATAATTGCTGCTGGCACTACTTTAAAATAACAGTTATTTTTATTTCAAATTATTTATTAATTTACATGACAAAAAGTAAAGAATTTTTGCACTGTTTGCGTGTCTGTCATTGTTTGTCATTTAAATTAGTTCTAGTATTTGCAAACAGTTATTTAATTTAGAAATATTTTGTTGTGTACAAATATTTTTTGTCAGTTTTATATTCCCTTTGCGTGTTGTATTTTATTGTTACAGAATAAAATCCAAACAAGTAAATATTTTTACATACTAAATAGTACTTATAAAAGAGAAAAATATCAACGTAACACTAGCTAATTATGAAAAGAAATATAATTATTATATACAAATTATTTATTTATTCAAATTTAATTTTTTTTCAAAAAAGGTTTCCTAAAAGTTACTTAATAATCTGCTTGGCTTATCAATCTGTGTGTTATGGGTTCGATTACCAGAAATAGTTTAAAACATCTCTTTAAGGAATTATATAACTATATAACTTACCACTACAATCGAGTCATTAACGAATGTCTCAATTTGATTCTTAATTTCATTATAAGATTCATATTTCGTTACAATATGTTAATCTTTTTTGTTTATGTGCAAACAAAAACTGAAATAATAGATTATAATATAAAATCAATATAATTATCTCTAATATCCTTATCTTGATAATGACACGTTTTAATTAATGACAATTTTGTGATATATTTTGTATAATATAATAATTGCCTTTTTTGCAGTCTGATTGTTATCTAACATGTTTTTAGCACAGCAATGACAAAATGTCTAAAATGAATCCGACCATAAAAATGAAATTATTATTCATGATTGAAAAGGTTAGATTATATAGAAAAGCTAAATGATTGATATTATAAAAGCTTAGTTTACTGTAAGAAAAGTAAATTTTCTGAAATATAAAGAAAGATTATTGTATAATATCACTTCTATAACCCGGTATTACAATACACCAAGATGGGATTTGTAATCAAGGAAACATACCCCGAGAGGTCTTAGGATATATCTGAAAATATAATTTCTTCATATGATGTTCTTTTACGTATAGAATGAAAACCTTGTTACAAATATAGGAACATTTAGCTTTAACTTAAATACTTCTTAAAAATTGTGTTCTTAACAGGTTAAAGCAACAGAATCTATACCGATTATCGAGCTACTATTAAAACATTGATCGGTGTACACTACACGTTTAAGCTAGTATCTGAATGCGTTCGATTCCTAATTTAAACACACGTATTGCTCATAAATTGGTCTATGCGGGAAAGCGGCTTAGTGTTATGTATAAAGACTGATTTTGTGGTGTTCCACTTCTTGCCTTCGGTAAATACATTTCACTTTATTAAAGATCAAGGGTCACAATAACTTTATTGAGGTATCACTAAGATTCCTCAAGTATGGATTTTCTAGTATGGATATGCACAGATCATCTTATTTGTAGGTTAACAAAGGTCACGTTTAAGCATCTGGATATCATAAATTACTGGTTGTTATAGATCACATCTATAGGTGCTCTCAGAATAAAGATGCGAAGGAAACATAAGTATATCTTCTATGTCCAACACTGCGTGTTAGGATCTGTAAAGAACTCTGATAGGGTCTATTTTGATTATCTTTCGTTCATTTAGATCATATAATTCTGTTTTTAAACGCATCTACACCTCTAACTTTCCCATTTATTTTCTTACAGTTAAACACAAATTAAACTTTGGACCTAATTGTATGTGAGTTACTGCTGTCTGATGAACCTAAAACCTAATAGTAACAGGACACGTTTTCATTCGAGTGGGTCTTATATGGGTCATATATCACAAGATTAAAAATTTACACAGCACAAACGTACATTACATTATTAATTATAGGTCATTATTTAACCAGGATGATGACATGACAAGCACTTACCATGCTCGCTTATATATAAGGAGTAAGGTATGTACTAACTACGATCGCCTGTAAAAAGTCATACGCCCATTTCATCTTCGTTCGTTTTAAATACAAAATTCGAAAGCAAAATATCGAGGCTAAATAGTAACCACTTACATAAATAGTTATTTATAAGTCATTAAATGGTCCACTCTTAGTAATACAAACGGTGTATGTAGTAGTAATTGAAAAGTAATTTGTTAAGTAATTACAAGACATTTTCATATTTTTACTGGGTATGTACAAAATTTAAGACAAAAGTCCATAGATAATGCGATTTTGTGTGATAACATTGAAGCAAGTGCTTACCATGCTTACTTATATATAAGGACTGAGGTAAGTACTTACTATAATGGCCTGTAAAAAGAAGTTAATTATGTCATACGTCCATTTCATTTTCGTTCGTATTAAAAACAATATTCAAAAGCAAAATATCAAGAGTAAATAGTAACCACTTACATATAGAGTTATTTATAAGTAATTACAAAGTTCCCTCTTAGTAATACAGACGGTGTATACAGAAGTAATTGAAAGTAAATTGTTGAGTAAGTACAACTGATTGCAATATTTTAATTGGGTATGTAAAACATTTCAGAGAAAAGACCATAGATGTTGCGATATTTTGGATCATAAGTCAATACATCATCTTGTAAAACCCATAACGACGTCTCAACTTATGTCAATTCATAACCAAACTATTTTTAGCATGTTTTAATAATTTTGAAAAGAGAAAATCAATAAGCAGGCTTAAAGAGTTTAGCAAACAAACAAAATATCAAATATCCACCTTTATGGTTCACCAGAAAATAAAACCCCTTTCAATGTTCAGGTTTCCCATTAAAACGAACAACAAAAGAAAGCAAAAAATCAATAATACAATTTCCATTTCAATACACAAAACAAAAGGGAATTGAAAAGAGCCCAGACCTGTGGTCTACATACATATGTATGTGTAAAAAAAAGGGAAAATCTTAACATTAAACATAGACACTTACCTAAAATAACACCCAACATGACACCAGACAATGTGACCAGCAGCATAAGATTTTCACTCAACCACTTGCGATAGCCTTTCAGCTCACGCGGAGCCTCACAACGTTCGGTAGTTTTCGGTGGCAGCTCCGAGCCATTGACTGTCGTAGAGTGTGGTGGACCCATTTTAGCAAAAAGATAATCTGAAAATTGTTCAGATTTTTCCATTTCCAACAATTAGTAAGTGATCAACAAAAATGTTTTTTGAAATCAAGTGAAGCACGCCACTAAGCACGCAACAACTTAAGAAAAGCAAATGTTTGTTGTAAATTTATTTTTGTTTTTTTCGCTTTTAAGAAAATAAAGTTCTAAATAAAATCTTTGAAAACAAGGAAACGAAGAGAGACAGTAAAATGAAATCTCTGTATTTCCGTATCCTTATTTAAGGGTTGCAGTGTTAGTTTGGTTTGAAGTAACACGTGAAACTTAAGAGATGTTTGTTTGCTGCTGCTGTTGTGTTGTTGTGCCTCGGGTTTGATGGTGGTGGTTGGTTGGTTGGCTTTTGTTGGTAAATGTGTTTAATGTGAAAAAAGGACTTTTTCAAATTCCTTTTTATGCTGTTATTCTTTTTTTATTTTTTTAATTTAAGAGGATTAATTTGGTTTTATTTTTCCTTTATTTGTTAGTTAAATGATTTTATGTTTTTCTTATTTTCTTTTAATTATTAAATGCTAGATGTGTTGTTGTTGTTGTTGCTGTTTAAAAGGACTTCATTTTTGTTGTGGTTTTAGTTTGCTTTTTTTCTATACTTTATGTTTTTATTAAGGGAGTTTAAGTAAGATTTTATTGTTTATTTTTTTCTTTAAATATTCAATAATTTTTAATTAAAATGTTTTTTTTTTTTTGTTTTTAATATTTTTCTTGTGATTTTCGTTAGAAACGGAATTTATACTAATTGATTTTTATGATATTATTGATTTTTTAAATATTTTATATTAAATTTTAATATATTTATTAAGTACTCCATTGATGTGGGCTGTTTTCTATTTAACATTGATGATTTAGCTCAACAACTACTCCGGGAGAAAACACACTGAGAGATGATGTCTGAATCGAAAATTTACTAGATTTCGAGTAATGTCCTTTGTCTGCTACCGATGAGGCGTGGTTTTCTTTTTGTTTTCTAAAATTTTATCATAAATATGGGGATTATTTTTATCCTTTAGAAACTTGTATAGAATTAAAGGCTCCGTTGTTGGGATTTTTGTTAAAACTTGTTGCGTAAAGTGAATTTTTTGTTTAAAAATTAACGATTTTCTCAAAATAAAAGTTTTCAAAAGTTCTCTATAAGTTGTTGTCGGTTTGTTAGTTGGTTTTACAAAATAAAAACCTTAAATTCGTTAAAAAAAACAGTCTTTTTATTTTAATAGATTTTTATTATTTTTTTTTTTTTTTAATTAATGTATAATATTTTTTGTTATTGTGTATAATATTTTATTTTTAATCCTTTTATAATTTGTGTATAATAATTATTTTTTTCTTGTTAAGACATACAAAATGTCTGTGCTTGCAGTTATAAAAAAATCTGTGTCAAGTCCTTGCAGCTAAATATGTGCAAGTATTTGTGTTGTTTTATTGTCTATATGTACATATATGCACTTTTTGGTCTTTTTCTTTTTTAAAAATTTTCTACTAGTAGAGAGTGTCTAATAGGTTTTTTTTCTATTTAGAGGAAAAAAGGGCGTTGTACCCTAATTTCTGTATTTGAACACCAACTTGTCTGTTTTTTTTTTTAATAAAAATTTTTTATTTTAAAATATCCTTTTAAAGTTTATCCATTAAGTTTAACAAATTCTTTGCTATTTCCTTGAAAATTGTTGCCTTAATCCTTTTTTCACAGTTTTTTCCACTTTATATATATATATTTTCTTTCAAGTTTTCGTTTTTTTCCGTTCTTTATATTTTCCGCTTGTATACTCGCTTCTAAAACACGTAACTTTATGTCTCTGTCAGTTTCTCTGCTGTGGTATTTATACAACTAATTTCTGAGCAGCAACAGGATTTTTATTCTCTATTTGTTTGACGTGACATTCAAGAGTAAATTATGGAAACTCTTCTCCCTGCTCTTTTTTATGGTTTTTCTGTTAGTAAATTATAGCTTTGCTTATAAATTATTTTCCATTTGCTATACTTTTTTTGTTTATTTATAGTAAACAAAATGTTGGTTTGCAACAACTAAAAAAACTGTTAGAGTTCTGTCATATTACTTTTCAAAAATAGCAGAACAAACTGTGTTATTAATTTGCTTATAAAAAAACAACAGAAACTATTAATAATTGTCTTTAGGTTTAATATTAGCCTTAGTTGTCATCAGCTAAAATTATAGGAATTTGTATTTGTAACAAATATAGGCATTAGGGTCATGCAACTAAACTAATATGTCAATCTTTAGAATACTGGAATTACACCCATAATATACCCCTTATTATATAAAACTGTTACCACCCTAATACAAATATAACCAAAATTTCCATTAACAAATTTGGTAAAACTTAACTAAAGTTTCCATAGCATTTACTAACTGCTCAATTTATGCCCAAACCATCTCATTTGTTTTTCAATAACACACTTTGTAAGGATTCCTCAAACTCTGTTTCATTAAATGTCAATCGACAGACACGTTACAATAAACTTAATTCTTACAATTTTCCTAAAAAGTTCAAAGTGTTTTTAAGGTCGGCCCATTACTCATTCCGATATTACTAAGTGTTTTTTTTTCTAAATTTCTGATGTCAAAGGAAAATAATTCCTCTAGAAATTTATTACAATTTATTTTTCCTTCTGCCTTAGGGTTGCTCTTAATTGTTTTGCACCAGTAAGATATAAGAACACTCTTCGCACCTCTCTTTATCTTTTATAATTGTCTCACACTCTTTTTACATGTCCTTATTCTCTTTTGGATTTTTTCTTAAGGTTTTGACATTTCATAAACGTCATTTAATTTGTTTATTAAAATAAATTTTTGTGAATCATAACATTTCATTTATGTGTAACGGGATCGCTACTCCATTTGTGGGTAATAATGGATTTTAGTGAAAGGTACTACTAATGTTTTAATGGCCATAAGAAATGTATGATTTTTGACTTTCATACTCACGAGAGACATTAATCTATCTATCTATCTATCTATCTATCTATCTATCTATCTATCTATCTATCTATCTATCTATCTATCTATCTATCTATCTATCTATCTATCTATCTATCTATCTATCTATCTATCTATCTATCTATCTATCTATCTATCTATCTATCTATCTATCTATCTATCTATCTATCTATCTATCTATCTATCTATCTATCTATCTATCGTATACTCCAAATTATCCATGACATCAACTCTTTCAAATTCCTCAATCATGCTTGAAGTTGGCACGTGGATATTGATTGGTAGAAAGCTAACTAAAGTCATTATTGAAAATGAAACCAACATTTTGGAATTTTTTATCACTATAAGGCTTCTTCAAAGTGGACTAAACTAAAACGAATATTAAATACTCTTCAAATCGATTTGCTGATAAGAAAAAATGTGAGATATTAGAAAAATGTTAAATTTTTTATTACAACTTATGATTCAAATATACATATATTTCTAAAAGTTATATAGTAGGGTTATATTAGATTATCTCTTAATACATAGCTGCACTTCCCTTTTCGTATATAAACGCAATGTTATAAATTTTCCATATTTTTTTTTCATAACATAATACTCTACCTAGAACTTAAATACACATATGCCACACTCATTTAATTTGTTTATATTCTATACAAAAAAAATATATATATACTTAAATCTACGTCATTACCAATAATTACCATTCATATTGAATTGAATTGAACTGAATACAAAATAACAATATTAATGATGGATTTTATTGTTATTGTTGTCTACTTTACAAAGCAATTGATGCCTACCAATAGGTAAAGTACAAAAATTACAATTGTATAATAACAACAACTAAAATGCGTGTTTAACTGACACAATAACAGTAACATGAAAACTATAGTTATTTTTATTCGATTTATTTATTATAAATAAAGTGACAACTATGAATATGTAGAAAATAAGTATGTACTTTTTATAATTTTCAGTTCTAGTTCAGTTCTAGTTCAGTTCTAGTTCAGTTCTAGTTCAGTTCTAGTTCAGTTCTAGTTCAGTTTTAGTTCAGTTCTAGTTCAGTTCTAGTTCAGTTCTAGTTCAGTTCTAGTTCAGTTCTAGTTCAGTTCTAGTTCAGTTCTAGTTCAGTTCTAGTTCAGTTCTAGTTCAGTTCTAGTTTAATTTTTTGCTTATAAATCGGATTTCATATATTAGTGAATATATAGATTCAATAATATATGAAAAAGTTATTATCACCTTTTGTAAAACGTATTAGTGTTATTACTTCTCTGCAATTCAACATTTATCATACGCACAAGTATTTACAGTATTTTAAGCGGCTTATTAGAAACATTCATAAAATATTTGCTTGATGGTATTGATTAAAAAACTTTTTTAAATTCGTAAAATATAAAAATTTTAAAACTTACCTTTAAAGATTAACTTGAGGTTACCCAGATTTACTATATTTGTTTTTTTTTTTTTTTTGGTTTAAAACTAAAATTTTCAGGTACTTTTGTTATGATGTAAATTAAACGTTGTTGGTTAATTATTATTATTATTATTGTAGTATTAATTATATAATGCACTAATAGGTAAATATTTCTTTTTATAAAATATATATCTTTACTTTAGGTTTAACGTGTAGATGAGGTATTTGGTTTAGTTAGTATTTAATATTTTGATTTGTTTTTTTTTTTTTTTATAAAAATAGTTGACTAAAAATTTAGTTTTTTTCGTCTAGTTTAGAGCTGTTGTATGTATTTGCTAATGCAGTTGAGTTGACTACGCAGCAATTTGTGCTGCAGTTGCATTAACAGTTTTAAAATTCTTTGCACTGCTGTAGCCGTTGTAGTAAATTTAACTGGAAATATTAATTTAAGCAAAATTATTTAGTTGTTTTTTTTTTCAATAAAATGAATTTAAAATGCAAAGTGTTTTGTTTATTTATAACATATTTGAATTAGAGATTATTCAATACCTTTTAGCTAAAATTGCTCTCAACAACTAACCCTTTAAAAATTCTTGGTCAATATTTTAATTTTTCTAAAGCTTTAAAGTCCACAATTTAATTTAAATTGTATATTGGTTTTTCCAATTTCTTTCCAAAATGTAAACAAATGCCAAGAACCTTATTGAAAAATACACTTAAATTGTTTATTATTTTCATGACTGACCTTGCTTGTCAAATGGTTTTATCCATGCGTTTCTTGTACTTATTTTTTTCCTCTTGCAGGTAAAATTATAACAAGTATTACGTTTCCGTTTAAATGACAACAACAGAAAATAAAGAGGTAAACAAATTAAAGAAAAAACACAACAAAAACTATTAATACTTGTTTAGAAATGCTTAAATAATAAAAAGAAAATAACTGCACATAAGGTTGCACTAATTATGACGCTCCTTAGAAATTAAATTAAGCAAGAAGAAAGTAAATTTAACATAAATAAATTTACATTTAATTAATATTTGTATTTGAAGGAAAATAGTCTTAATTTCAGTTTTTAAATAGTAGTTTATACACATATCATTTTTACTGCATATGTAATTCTACAATATATTTGCTTGATCCTATAAAGTCAGTTTTCTAAATTGTTATAGATACCGGGGTCGTTTGAGCAATGACCGTCTGTCTCTTAATATGCCGTTTATAACCTTAAAAATATCTTTGAGATCTTATATGAAATATGCCGAGTAAATACAACAGCAATATAGGTTCGCTGCTTTTCTCTTTATATTATACACAAGATCTATCAGCTCACCCGCAAGATTGTAATTTCGAAGGTAATGCTTCTCTCCTTATCCTGATACAATGCCCATTGATAATGGATAAAATCGGTTCTTTATCCAATGTTTTAAAGTTTACTATATATTTTCTAAACTATCTATCTATCTATATATTTATCTATCTATCTATCTATCTATCTATCTATCTATCTATCTATCTATCTATCTATCTATCTATCTATCTATCTATCTATCTATCTAT
>NC_060950.1:10251549-10253613 GCF_022045245.1 Lucilia cuprina
ATAGATAGATAGATAGATAGATAGATAGATAGATAGATAGATAGATAGATAGATAGATAGATAGATAGATAGATAGATAGATGGATGGATAGATAGATAGATAGATATTAGTTAGTTAATTAGTCAGTTGGTTAGTTAGTTAGTTAGTTAGTTAGTTAGTTAGTTAGTTAGTTAGTTAGTCAGTTAGTTAGTTAGTTAGTTAGTTAGTTAGTTAGTTAGTTGGTTAGTTAGTTAGTTAGTTTGTTAGTTGGTTGGTTAGTTAGTTAGTTAGTTAGTTAGTTAGTTAGTTAGTTAGTTTGTTAGTTAGTTAGTTAGTTAGTTAGTTAGTTAGTTAGTTAGTTAGTTACTTAGTTAGTTAGTTAGTTAGTTAGGTAGTTAGTTAGTTACAAACAAATATGGTAACACTTTATTTCATTTCATTTTACTTTTCCTTCAATTGATTCGTTATTTATTTGAGTTTATTTATTTGTTTATTAGTGTTGTTGTTATATTTTTCCTATATTTCTTTTTGTTTTTTCTCGCTTGTAGCATACATTTATTTGCCTTCTTCAAGAAATTAATGCATACAAACACAAAAGCAAACGACATCGTCGGAAAAAAGTGAACAATTTCATAAAAACATGGGCCTAATTGAATTTAGTTCTCATTTTCAAATTTAACTTTTACTTAAACACACAACATGCTCACAAATGCGGTCAAATCGTTTTGGTTTCTTAAAACAAATACAACAACTTTTTAAAAGCGTTTAATATTGGGAAATATAAAGAAAGGAAAATTCTTTCAAATTCGTAGTTCTTAACCGTTTCATTTATTTCGTGTTTTAAATTGTCGAAATTTTAAGAAAAAAAGCGCATGATTAACGCGTTTAAGTGAAGACAAATTTGTAAAAATATATTAGAAATTTCGTATTACAAAAAAGAATCTTTTGAGTCAATGCAATTTTGAGTTATTTGCACTTAATGTGGTGAAGAAAATATCATATTAAAATTTATTTCAATTCATACATCTGTGCTACGTGGTTGTGTAAAGAAACAAATTTTTACGGAAATTAATAGAGAAATTTACAAAATAAAATTCAATTTAAAAATATACACCGTGTGTTGTAATTCGTTTTTTTCTTTATTGGGAATATTTTTAAGGTGTGAATAAATAAAAATATTAAAAAATCAGATAAAAAAATAAGTAACAACTTATTGCTAAATAAAAAGCGTGTCAAATGCACAGTGTTTTGTTTAATATAAATAATAAAAAATGTTTGTAAAAATTGAATGAAATAAGTAAATAATTACAAAAAATGTAAATAAGAAAATATAATGTGTGATTAAGTTATATATAGTTACTTTGAGTAGTTTTTGTTTAAAAACTATATTAGCGAAAATGATTTCTATTTAATTTAAAAAAAAAACACATTTTTTATTAACCGGTAATATTGAAATTTATTTGAATGAAGAATTTAATTAAAAATAGGTAATGTGAAGATAAATAAAAAATATAAACAGAGATAGATTAATCGATCTTATGTATTATGGTGATTATGCCAGCTCTCTAAGGAGACAATTGATAACTTATACTTGCATACTTATGTACATATTATTGAAATTTCACAAACTGATATAAAATTAAAATATTTTATTATTTAAGTAAAATATTTTAATTTGAAATGATTCACTTTTTAAAATTAGAAAGAGTGAATAAAATGTGTCAAAATATTAGAAATACATTTAGACAACAAAGTGCTTTAATATGTAAAAAGCTTCCGCATCAAAGTATTTTGAATGGTAGAAACGGTTGCGTGCTGACTCAACACACAAAGTTGAGTCAAGCCCTGCGACCAGTCGAAGGCCTGATATCCAGTACACTTATTTAAAGGACACCATATTAAGCACCAAATTGAAGAACAATTCTTTTCGAGACAACAGTGTTCTTTTTATAAATTTTAAACAAATTTCCAAAACCGTTTGATAGATAGATAGATAGATAGATAGATAGATAGATAGATAGATAGATAGATAGATAGATAGATAGATAGATAGATAGATAGATAGATAGATAGATAGATAGATA
>NC_060950.1:10253713-10270904 GCF_022045245.1 Lucilia cuprina
CTATCTATCTATCTATCTATCTATCTATCTATCTATCTATCTATCTATCTATCTATCTATCCATCTATCTATCTATCTATCTATCTATCTATCTATCCTTCAGAAACATAAAGTTTTATGTAGTCGGTTCAGTATTTTATAATCTTACTATATTGTTTACAATCTATTAATATTTTTAACTCATCTGGCATCCCTCTTCAAAAGCATACATATACAAGGTATTCCATTGTATCTCTTTTTTGTCGTATGGACATGTATACTTGTACTTGTACATATGTAATTGACGTTTACACTTTCGCAGTTGGCTACATTTGTCTAGTTTAATATTCACTAATTTAATGTTAATTTTCTAACGACATTAACAAACACCCATGCGAACCCTTAAAATTAAGGTATCTCTACTTACGTACAAAAAGTACTATACATTATAAACATAATTACATATACATATATAACCATATAAATAGTATTTTGCTTGTTACGAGTAGTGTTAAAGAAAAGCAAAATCAAAAATTACTATCGAACAAGACCGGTCGTATAAATCCCTATAGCAGTGATTTCCTAAAAACTTTCGCCAAAGATCATAAAATACGATTTTTGGAAGTATATCAAAATTCAATACTTTATGCTTGATCCTACATTAAATAGATGTTCTGAAAGTAATGTGGCAAATATTATTGCAAAAAATATAATACTCTCCTCATTAAAGTAGGGTAGAAAAACACTACAACAGAATTTTTCAGTTTTTCTGCTGTAATTTATAAACTTGTTCAAGAAGCTTTCGAATGCAGTTAAACAACAAATAAAACAAAAATAAAAATATTTCTAGTTACAATAATTAAAATTAAGCTCATTAATGACGTGATAAGAGAATGTATTTATTTTGTGTTTTTCGGTACTTAAGAGGCATTAAAAGACATTGTTATAAAGATCGTAACATGCAGAAAAATGAGGACAGTAGTGTTGCAATAAATAGCAATATTAGTGTATATATTATGTGAAAATCATATGTATGCTGTAGTTGTTTTCATCCACTAACAAGTGAAGACATTAATTGTTTAAATATTTCCATGAGTTGTTTTGCGATTTTACTCATATCTCCATAATTGGCTGATTTTGAATATTAAACTTCTGGAAAATATTTTAATAGAATTATTGAATACTTGAACCACTAAGACATCCATGGTCTTGGGAAAATTGATTTCAATTTCAAAATAGATTTCAACAGACATACAGTCATACAAATGAACATTGTTTAATTGACTTTATTATATATGTACCCTTAAAAAAAAGAACTTCCAAAGAAGCGAAAAAGAAGTAGAATATAATCTATGGAAGTACTGAAAAAGAACTGAAGAAGTTATGGTTTTAACACAGACTTGTCATTGGATTTCAAATTCACTACATCTTAAGTCATTCTCAGGAAGTAATTTTTATGTTATTATTATTATTATTTTTTTTTTTTGAAGTTTTAAAGAAGTGAAATTGTAGTAGTTAAATTCAAAAAATTTCAGTACAAAAAATACACCTTAAATTAAATAAAAATGGAATCTTTTCGCTTCTTTGGCCTCCGGTAGTTTAGTGGTTAGTGTTCCTGTCTGGTAGACCGGAGGTGGTGAGTTCGATTCCCACCTTTGGCCCTGGTTAAGAAGCGCACAACAGGCCCAATAGAGGCCTAGGTGTATTTCTTCAGATTTAATGTATATATGTACATCCTCCTTTCAAACTAACTAACAAACTTCACTTCTTTGGACGTTAATAAACATCACTTCTACAGAAGGTAAAAAACAATCACTTAGTACTACTTTTGATGTGGTGATAAATAATATTCTTTTGGAATTACCTCGTTTTATTTTTGTTGGGTTTAATTATCTGGAATATATAATGAGTAAAAGTGTTATCTTCTACTAGTGTAATCTTATACAGATCAGGGTGATATTCAGAATATGAACTTTAAATATGGTTTAAGTAAATCATATATTTCTCCCGAATTAAAAAAAATTCTTCATACCCTGCACCACTATAGTGGGGAAAGTATTATGCGATTAGGCTAATGTTTGTAACACCTAAAGACACCTTAAGATATACCAATCGGCTCAGAGTTCTGAGTTGATATAGCTATCCATCCTTCTGTCTGTCAGTGTATCTGTCCGTCTTTCACTCTGTGTGTGTCTATGTTAATCGCACATAACCTCCCAAATTGTGTTTTTAGGCTTCTGAAAAGTTCCATTACGTTACCAAAAATCGAAAAACTTTCATTTGAAGAAGTTTAAATCACACCGCCGATTTAGGTAATGATCGGGCCTAATTTAACCCCCCAATACAAACTCCCCTTCATAAAATAACATGACGGTCAAAATTTACTTATAAACACTAATAATACGATTAAGTTCTACGTATTTTACCGAAATTTATAAGGCCCATATTTACTCCTATCCCCATTTGAGCCCTCTTGTCTAAATTCTCTTTTTTGTCACTTTGGACATGAGTAGTGTATTGTATCATATAGTCGTCTACGCCCAACTATACTTTCCTATTTGTTTTTAAGTCACTAATGAGCGCTACAGTAATATTCTGAAGGTGGGGGTCCTTAAATATGTTCAATTATAGACTGATCGTTATGAATTTGAGAGATTTTTTTCAACGCTATACTATTATAAATATTAAAACTGATTTCCGGTGGTCACTTATACGGGGGCTAGGCAATATTTATATTGAACAAAAAGTAAGACAAAACCAGGTCCTCATTATACTATAATTGGGCTTGTTGTGATGCTATAGTTTGATTCATATCTGTAAGTTTTTGGCACTAAATAGCCGCATATAAACCCAGCATAAACTTTTATTACACCATAGCATATTTAGTGAAAGTTTTAACACGATATGAGCGGTATTTAACACACTCACTTACAAAGAGGGAGTTAAGAAAGTATCGCTTGCTAATAAGAAGTTAAGTAGTTTTATTTTTGAATAAAAATACAACAATTTGTTTCCCTTTATGTAAGAACTAAAATTCAAAACACAAAATATCAAGACTAAAAGTAAGCACTTACATATAAAGTTATTGGTAAGTTATTATTAAACTCCTTCTAAGTAATGCAGACAGTAATGTAGTAAACGTTAAAAAGGGAAGTCGTTAGCATGTTTTTGTTGGGCATGTTAATTTTTTTTTAACAAATGACGTATTTTTTGTATGTTTTACAACAGAAACAACACAAATAATTATAAATTGGGTAAAAACTAATCAGAAATTTATTTTTATATATTTCGTTTTATTTTTGAAAATTTTCCATTTTTTTCTTTTTAGTTTCATCTTTATGTAATTTATTTTCTTGTGTCTTCTCTAATATTTTTGTTTTGCTTCTAATATTTGCAGTCATCTATTAATATGTTGTATTTTTCTTACGTTTGTTTTTCAAAAGATTAAAGTTTTTGTTTTCATAAACATACTCGTAATAATTCATTTAAGTACTTTTTTCTTGGTTTTTGCATAAGATTTTGTGCCTCATATTTATTAAAAAAAAAAAAAACAACAACACATAAAAATGTAAAGCAACTAAAAGACGCAAAAAAAGTTCCTTGTTTATTTTTATTTTATTGAAAAATTACACCTCATTACGGATGGTTTGGGGTTTCAAAAACACATTTTTGTTTCTTCTTCAAACTTTTGTTCTTGTTATGCCACTTACAGCTGAACGCAATTTATTCACATTACACTACATTCAATCAATGAATTAGTGAAAGACCGTATGAATGAATGACTGAAGCAATGACGGGGTTGAACGAATAAATTGCTAAATTATGTATGATGTAATATATAGAGACGAGATAAAAGTTTTAAGATGTTCACATGTACAAAGATTTTTTGTATTAATATTTACTTTTGTTTTTTGTGCGATATGGGTCATTAAGTAAAGTAATAGTAATGGAAAATTATTGAAATCTGTTGGCGCAGTAAATGAAAAATTTACAGACACCTTAAACAATAAATCATAATTTAGTTTGAGATGTTATTATGTACTTGATGACGATGATATTCATAATAATAAAGTTATTATCTTTGTAATAAGTACAGTTTCAAATGAAATTGGAATTTTTTTGGGAAGTTAAAACAAACAATGCTTAAATTGGTTTTAATCAAAGACCTTATTATAGGTCAAATATTAGTGGGCGATATCACTGAAGAGTGTTTAAGTAAAGTGGTTTTTATTTGAAATTTTTTAAATTAGTAAAACGATTATTGAGAAATTTTTAAATTATTATTGGTTAAGATTGTCAGTCACTCTCATTTCTTATAGTTGTTTTAATTCTTTAAAGTAATTTGCAATCGTCTCAGTTCTTTGTGTGTCTCCAGTGGCTAGCGTTCTAATCTGTTAGCTTGAAGATTGTGGATTCGTTCTTCACCAGTGCTACTGGCGAAGAATTGCACCACAGACCCGCCAGGTTAACTAACTCGAATTCCTTTCACCCATATAATGAATGTCGATGTGCTTTACGTGAGTAACCGGCATGTTGCCCTATCTCACAGTGGTACTTTTTCAACCACTGGGTGAGTAAAGAGTAAACAATTCACCACTGCCCCTTTGTGTAGCTTACACGCAGGTTGCAATTTTTGTACATGGATATATCATTCCATGTATAAGCACTGTTGCTTAACTTCCGAGATGTAAAACATCACTTCCGTTTACAACCGCGCAGATGGGATGGCCTCTGTTGATTTGACCTAAAGAAGTAGCCGATAGGCTGAAGTACAAATCCATTAAATAAGCCGGGATTTTGTTCTTACTCAGAGGAACACACTGTGGTAATTCTGATATAAACAGAGTTTACTCTGAACATATCTGGGCATGAAAAGAATATTCAATTGTATCATTTGTATATGATACCTTTCATCCATCATCAGACAACCTAGCACACATCTCAACAACCTAGCACACATCTCTATTATCCGACACATTCATAAGGGAAAAACAAACGACACATTTATTATAGGTAGACGGGAGAGAGAGGCCCGCCGTACCCCGTATTCATCATGTACCATATACAATTAATACCAACTCATTTCCAACGCTTAGTCCCATAGTCACGCCTCTGTGGGGTATCTGTTGTTTCGGCAACAGCACCGAACTTATCCCGAAATATTGACTTTACCTTACATCAGTCTTTTAACCGCCACTTACTCTTCCCGCGAATTTGGGTTTAAACCACATCCACTACGTGGATCCCGAAGGAACCTCAACCAACTGACCAGCCAGGACATAGTCCTGTGGGCAATTGGCCACCCGTAGTACCAATTTATGAGGTGACCTGGTCTGACCTCTGTCAATCTATGCAAGGACTAAGCCAGGCAGTAGACTATTAATATCAATTTATAGTCCCGGCCGACTAGAGGTGTTGGTAACACCTCTATTCCCCGGGATTACAATAACACCAAGGTGTAGGTTTCACCAAGGTAACATGACCCCGGGGGGTCGCCCATATAATGTAAAGCTTAGCTTTGGAAAAATATTGGGTACGAGCTTTTAGACAATCCAATACGGTATTTGATTAAACTTTGTTATCTTATATCGCCCTGATTGCTTTTGGCTGTCGGTAAAAATGTTAAGCCTGGTGTGCTCGATAATTATACCCTACACCACCATAGTGGGGAGGGTGTTATACGATTGTGCTGTTTGTTTGTATCGCATAAAAATATTGGTCCTACACCCACCTAAAAGTATACCGATCGTCTAAGAATCACTTTCTGAGTATATTAAGCCATGTCCGTCCGTCCACCTGTCAGGCTGGCGGCCCATGTAAAATTTGTGCGCATGAAGCCTATTGAAAATGGTTCTTTTCGATCTTTTTTCAAACAATTTTTTAAATATTCAGGAATTGATATAAACAACCTAAATGCTTTATAATTAAAAATAATCCACATTTTCAAGTCAATGGTGTAGGATATCATCTGGCCGACCATACCCGAGCATACTCTCCTACTTGTTTTTGTAAACGAATTTACGCATCCAATAATTGAACGAACCTCTGCGTGAAAGCTTATGTTCTGATTAGTTAGTAAGTTAGTTAGTTAGTTAGTTAGTTAGTTAGTTAGTTAGTTAGTTGGTTGGTTGGTTGGTTGGTTGGTTAGTTAGTTAGTTAGTAAGTTAGTTAGTTAGTTAGTTAGTTAGTTAGTTAGTTAGTTAGTTATTTAGTTAGTTAGTTAGTTAGTTAGTTAGTTAGTTAGTTAGTTAGTTAGTTAGTTAGTTAGTTAGTTAGTTATTTTGTTAGTTAGTTAGTTAGTTAGTTAGTTAGTTAGTTAGTTAGTTAGTTAGTTAGTTAGTTAGTTAGTTAGTTAGTTAGTTAGTTGGTTGGACAGTTAGAACTAATTATTTTCTGTAAAATACATTTCATAAAAAAATGCAAACTAAACATCAATCAGCCTTTGCTTCAGTCGAGAAATTTTGTTCTATTTTTAAAGCACTTATACAAAAAATGTCTAAAATTAAAAACATGTCAAATTTAGATGAAATAAATAAATTACTAAACAATTCCTATTTGTGCCAATTCTTAAACGTATGTATGTTTGCTGGCAAAATTTATGGTGAGTGCTCTCAGAGACAGGAGGGTTCTGTGTAAATTTGTTGTTGACACAATTAACAAAAACCAAATGTAATGTTAATTTTAATTAAATATTAAAAAAGATTTGTAATTATAATTGAAAATAAAAATTCAAAACAAATTTTTTTTTTAAATAGATTTTCTAGCGGTAAATGACACGTGAATTGCATTTAAAGTTCAGGGATGCCATAAATTTGCTCAACTACTATATTTTTCTTTGTCTTTTCGTCTTAATGAAAAACATAAATTTTCTTAAACTCAATACTTAAAAAAAAAACTTTGAAATAATTAGCTACAAATTTTAAATATTTTTTAAACAATATGCTCTCTTATGCTCCCAAAATGAGAGTAATGAACATATACTTCTTCTCATTTGCACCTGACCTACTACTCATATTTTTTATTGTGTGTATTAAAAAAAAAAAATCAAAATAAAAAATTTCCAATTAGAAAATGCATTTGTGGTTAAAAAAAGTAGAAAAAAAAACAAAACCACATACAGAAAATAAAATCATTAATATTTATAAACACATGTTTGTGTCAGAATGTGTGCCCCCTTCGTGTATAAGTATTTAGCACCTTTTTTTCATTTTAGCCATTATGAGTACAATGACTTGTTTGTTTCCTTTGATTTCCTTACCCCAACCACCCGTTACAAACTATTTGTTTGCCTGATTTCGTACAACAAACTAATTCGTATAACCACTACAACTGCAAGACAGCTGTGTTTGCTGTTATTTCCTCTCTCTAGCCAAAATGTCTGTCTTTGTTTACGAGCCATCCTTGTCTAATGAAAAGAGATGGAAAATATTAAAAAAACGTGACATATACTAACAAAAACCCATATAGAAACGCTAATATACAAAGAAATTTTCTTTTCATGTATTGAATAATATTATGTCGTGAAAAAAAAATAAATACACATTCATTTCTGGTTTGTTTACGGTGCATCTCGTTCTAACTTTATTATTTTTTATTTCAATTTTTATACCAACGAAAAAAATTATTTGTTGGCAACAAGAGCAGTCACTGCGCAATAGACTGTTCTTAAGAGTAAATTAGTAGTGAATAATATTTGAGTAAATTCTATTGTAATTTTACCATATTTATTACATAACAGAAATATACATTGTTGCTATAATTGGTTGTAGTTTTGAATAAAATGTTAAGTTACTTACAGGTCATGTAAGTAATACATCTACTTAGTGTAGGTAAGAACCAATGTAAATAAACTTTTCATTACAGGTCACCAATGGCAACTATATATCACCTATTTACTACTAGAATGTCATCATACAAAATTGGGGCTTTTTGGACTGAATACTGAAATTTATGTTGCATATTAAAGTCTTTCATATAGTTTTAAGAAGTTTTAAAAGTGCCAAGTTTCCATTTATATAAGATTTGGCTTTATATATCACTTTCTATTTGCCGATATTTTAGAAAGTTTATCTAAAGTAGTAAAATGTCGTAACACAGTAAAATGTTGCAAAATATTTCATGTTGTTTTACTCACAAAGTAGTTTTTTGATTTATCTCCATCTTTTAGCAAATGAATCATATGCGTTTATGACAAAATAAATAAATTGATAAACGAATATAAATAAAACTATTCCCTCCGTGTGATAAAACCTTTTCTATTTCAATCTTTTATTTTACTCAAATTTATCTTAATTTATGCTAATTAACTTTATGCATCCATTTATATTCTATTGATAAAATCTCTTAAAAATATTCCATTTCAAACTAAAACATCATACAAACCAAATGCCCCGTATGTCTACGATTTACCTATGAAACAAATAACTTAAAATAATTTTTTTTCCAAAAATAAATAAATACTAAAAACTATTTGTTTTATTACCAACCAAAGACTTTTATTTATAGATTAAATTTCCTTTTTGTTTTGAGAAAAACGAAACTTTCTATTACAGTTTTCCATTTCCAGGCCAAATATAAACAAAAAAGGTCACTTTTGATTTCGAATAGAAACCAAAAAGATAATATTTATGAACAAAGTTTAGAAAAATGAAACGGGAAAATTTAATAATAAACCAAGGCAGTTGGTCAAGGTCGACCACGTGAATACCTACATCATTTCCAGTTCAGTTCTAGTTCAGTTCTAGTTCAGTTCTAGTTCAGTTCTAGTTCAGTTCTAGTTCAGTTCTAGTTCAGTTCTAGTTCAGTTCTAGTTCAGTTCTAGTTCAGTTCTAGTTCAGTTCTAGTTCAGTTCTAGTTCAGTTCTAGTTCAGTTCTAGTTCAGTTCTAGTTCAGTTCTAGTTCAGTTCTAGTTCAATTCTAGTTCAGTTCTAGTTCAGTTCTAGTTCAGTTCTAGTTCAGTTCTACTTTAGTTCTAGTTCAGTTCTAGTTCAGTTCTAGTTCAGTTCTACTTTAGTTCTAGTTCAGTTCTAGTTCAGTTCTACTTTAGTTCTACTTCAGTTCTAGTTCAGTTCTAGTTCAGTTCTAGTTCAGTTCTACTTTAGTTCTACTTTAGTTCTACTTCAGTTCTTCTTCAATTCTACTTCAGTTCTAGTTCAGTTCTAGTTTAGTACCTATTCAGTTAAACACATACGTATAGCACCCTTTACACTTAAATAGGGTAGAGTACAGAAATAAATTTAAAGCCAAAATCAGCCCATACTATAAACTTTACTCTACTTACTTATATATTTATGTAAATCGTTTTTTAATGCTAGAGATATTTAAAACAATTTGTTTTTGGTTTAGTGACGTGATAAAAAAAAGAAACTCTCACAACCAACAAATACCAACCAAAGAAAAGTTAAAACAATAGATACTAAACTCAAGTTGAAGATTAAGGGTCAGTTTTATGATTATCTGCTGCATACTTTTTTGTTTGCTCTTTTTTTTTTTTGTTTAGTGGCCGGGAAAAATAAATTTGTTTAGCAATAGAAGAACATTAAATTAAGTCAAAAATAAAAATTAGTTTAAAAACTCATACAAGCAAACAATGTTTCTATATATATAAAAAAAAAATATTTGGAAAAATAATAGAATTGCTTGCTAGACTCTTTCATTGTTGGCATCTAATCTGGTCACGTATTTACGACTTCAAGGGTTTTATTTGCGTTTGTGTATATTTAATAAATTCCATTTAAATTCATTTATATTTCTATCTATTATCTATTTACGAATAATTGGTTTGTCTTTATTTGGAAAATTTGTAGCTGCAACAAAAAGCAAAGTGTATTTAAAAAAAACATATTAAAGAGGTTTATATTATTACTGTGTGGAAACAAAATTGATATATTTATGTACCTTTTACTTTCGTGATTACCGAAACATAATTTCTCGATCCTATTAATTATAGATAGTGCAATCGATTAAGTTATGCCCTTATGTGTGTTTGATTTTGTATGGATATTGTTTTGACATCCATATGAACACTTGGAGTCATAGGTACAGCGTTGCACCACCACATAAAGTAGATTTTATATTAGAAAATATAACAACTAAAGTTGTATTAGGAAGCTATTTTAGCAAAACAAATAGGCAGCAGTAGGGGGAGTGGCATATCTAAGAATCTGAAATTCTTAGATATGCCACTGAAATTTTGCACAAAAAACTTTTACGTCTTATACAAATTACACAGAAAAATTTTTATATTTAAGAATCTATTAGAGCTATAATCTTAGTTATTCATATTTGACATCATTGTAGTCTATAACACTCTAGTTGAATGTTTTACTCACTGTACCACCACTTCAAAGTAATGCAGGCAGCAAGTAAAAAGTCATTGAAAAGTAAGTGGTTATGAAAGTACAACCCATTACCTAGTTCTTGCTGGATAGGTAACTAACATAATGAGGTAACTTCTAGTTAACAGAAACTGATGTTGTGTGTGTGAGTACTGACTCGTTCCTACGACATTACAGTGGAAAAATAAATATTATTTTATAAAGAAAGAGGTTAGTTTTTGAGTCACCAGCGGAACATTTGTAGCTAACCATAAGTTAGTTTTGAGTTAACACAAAATCTGACTTACTATCGAGAGTTTTAACGTGAGCACCTGCATTGACGGCCTTATCTTACGGTGGTATTTTTCATCCATTGGGTAGACTTGAGAACGGTCTACCATTGCCCCTTTATTCTTTAATGAAGAACTCAGGTGGCAATATTTGTACATTAGCTTTGACCGGTCCATGCACAAGTACTCTGCTGGAGTACTCGAGCTATCAAATCTCTGACCATTGGATGGCCTCTGTTGATTCGGAAACAGCACCTAGAGACGTAATCGGTGGACCGAAGTACGATCCATCAATAAGCCGAAGACATTGTTCTTACTCACAGGGACACACTGTGGTAATATATGTACAAGGAAGGAAAATTCAATGGTATAATATGTATATGATATCTTTAATCCATCATCTTTCAACACATCTCATTCATACGACTCATTCATAAGAAAAAAACATACGACACATTCATTAGGTAGACGGGTGGGGTAAGGCCCGCCGGAACCTCACATTCATTCCGTACCATATACAATTAATACCAACTCATTTCCAACGCTTAATCCCACAGTCACTCCTCTGTGGGGTATCTGTTGTTTTCGGCAACAGCACCGAACTTATCCCAAAATATTGACTTTATCAAGCATCAGTCTTTCAACCGGCACTTACTCTCTCCGCGAATTTGGGTTTAAACCACAGCCACTTCATGGATCCCGAAGGAACCTCAACCAACTGACCAGCAAGGACATAGTTCTGCGGGCAACTAGCCACCCGTAGTACCAGATTATGAAGTGCTCCGTCTGTCTGACCTCTGTCAATCTATGCAAGGACTAAGCCAAGTAGTAGACTGTAAATACCAATTTATAGTCCCGGCCAGACTGGAGGTATTGGCCACCTCTTTATACCCCGGGATTATGAGGTGCTCTGTCTGTCTGACCTCAGTCAATCTATGCAAGGACTAAGCCAAGTAGTAGACTCTAAATACCAATTTATAGTCCCGGCCAGACTGAAGGTATTGGCCACCACTTTATACCCCGGGATTACAATAACACCAAGGTGGAGGTCTCACCAAAGTAATATGCCCCGGGGGGAACAAAATCTGACTTGTAAAAAAAGTATATATTTTCTAATCCCGTTAAAGCCTTTTAAAGTTAGAAAATGGAGTTTGAAGTTGGGTATTAAAATAATGCTGCGTCTTTGAACGAGTAAACATTATCCAATGTAAACAACATTTATAAATCTGCCATTTCAGTTCGATTCTAATTCAATTCTACACAACATTTAAAATTAACGATATTGTTTAATTGAATTTTAATACTTTAATCTCTAGTTGGCTTTATACAATTCATTATTTTATGTTGTAAAAATCCTTGTGAGTTTTGCACAAATATATTTCTATTTCAAATAATATCTTTTGTTATGAAACCATTGTTAAAACTACAATAAGATAGGCCTCTATTGAATATATCGGAAACAAAATAAAATTTGTTGGCACGTGTACCCTACAAAGATAATATAAGTATGTAGTAAAACAAATAGCGGAGTATTTAAATATTTTAAATTAAAAAAACGTTTCTAAATTAAATCTATTTAATATATATAATCAGATTAATTTAATTAAAGATCCTAAGTATAAACCTACTATACGTAATCAGTATGCATATTATTTATACCCAATTTTCTTTACAAAAACCACATACATACATTCATGCATACACACATACACCCATATTGTACGTAAGAACGTAATATGAAAAGCGCAACATGATTTTGATTCCATACACATCTGGCGGCTGTAAACGGATGGTGGATAAATATTTCACATCAGATATAACTACACAGTATATTTTCCTTTATAACAACTGTGTAACTGTTGAAAAGCAGGTGCTCATTTTTATCCTTTATCCTTTTTAAAATTTTTATATTTTTCTGTAGATTTTACAAATTTGTTACTTGGATACAAAAGCGTAATGTGCGTAAGGATAATAACATGTACCTGCATATGTGTGTATGTTCAACAATGATTATTTTTTACTCTTTTGTAAAAGTAAGTACACATACATGCATACATTCGAACTTATTTACATATGTGTATGTATTCATATCCTTTTTGTTCACTTTATTTTGGCATTTCATTTGAGTTCATTTTGTATTGTTTTAACTTTTATATAAAAAATTGTTTACATTTACATTTAAATATTGATAAGAAATACATACATATGTATACATGTATGTATTTGAAATTATATATTAGAAATATATAATTTCTGCATATATGTTAAAATATAATAAAAACTTTTATATTGCAGATATAAATACAAAAACCATAAAAAATACATTATTGATTTTAAGTGAAAAGTTAAGATTTTCTTTTGTTTATTTGTGTTTTTTTATTATTTATGAAAATTTAGTAAACACTACCACTACTAGTTCATACACAAAAACACACACACACTTCCTTTGTGTGCAAATCACCATTGAAGTAAATTCAAGATAATAAAAATATTATTTAAATAATCATAAAATGTTACACACAAATTTTTAAATCGAATAACACATTATAAGGGTTTTAAATTAATTTATTTGTTTTTGTTTTTTCATCTAAATAAGTCATGTTAAAATGATAATTTAACGCTGGTTCAATGATATTTATAATAATAAATTTATTTTTATAACCATGATTTGTTTAACAAATTTAAATGCAGCAAATTGCATACTTAATACATGTATTATAATTAATTTATGTTTGTACGTGTTATTGACACCTTGATGCGATTAGGGAAATAAATTCATATTTAAGTGAATTTAGCTGAAAATTGTTAATAATTAAATATTGTCTAAAATGTCATTAAGGTAGTTAGGTAACTATTCATAATTTAATAAGCTGTAATAAGAAAAAATCAAGAACTGAATTTTACAAGTTCTAGCTCATTTCCAGTTTAGATATAGTTCAGTTCTAGTTCAGTTCTAGTTCAGTTCTAGTTCAGTTCTAGTTCAGTTCTAGTTCAGTTCTAGTTCAGTTCTAGTTCAGTTCTAGTTCAGTTCTAGTTCAGTTCTAGTTCAGTTCTAGTTCAGTTCTAGTTCAGTTCTAGTTCAGTTCTAGTTCAGTTCTAGTTCAGTTCTAGTTCAGTTCTAGTTCAGTTCTAGTTCAGTTCTAGTTCAGTTCTAGTTCAGTTCAGTTCAAGTTCAGTTCTAGTTAAGTTCTAGTTAAGTTCTAGTTCAGTTCTAGTTCAGTTCTAGTTAAGTTCTAGTTAAGTTCTAGTTCAGTTATAGTTCAGTTCTAGTTCAGTTCTAGTTCAGTTGTAAGCAAAACCTAAACTTTAATCCAACATAAGTTTTATGAATGAATTTTACTAATAACAAAACATGCGCATTTAAATGTTATCATTCGTTAGAAAAGCGGCATCTCAACTATAAACAATGATGCCAAAGACAAAATTTGTTGACAAAAAATTTAAACAGTTTCTAATAGAGATTCAAAGGCAACAATAGCGGCTAACGGATAAAGTGATAATATTTGTTATAAAACATCAAAGTAATCTATGAAATTAAAGAAATGTTTTTTAATTAATAAAAATTTTCAAAATTTAAATATTTTTAATTCAATTACAAAGCTAAAAAAGTAAAAAAAAATCATAAATTTAAAGAAAGTTAAAAAAGTTATCTAAAATATAATTTAAATTAAAATCCCATGAAAAGTGTAATCAGAAATGACAAATTAAATTTTTAAAATACCTAAAAGCAAACAAAATTTCACAGACTATCCTTGTAGACATCAGTATCCCCAGCTGTTAACAAGCAAAGCACAAATTTGTAAGATTTAAATTTGAAGATAAAAGTAAAAGAGCTGGAGGTGTTAAACATCATTAAACCATTGTTATTGTGACTGTAAAGATTATTATTATTATTTTTATTAACATTAACGTATGCTTTTTATTGTGGTGGCGTCTCGGCTTTTTTGTATATTTTTGAGGCAGACATTTGACTATTGTTGTTTTTGGCGGTAAATTACAAAAAAAAAAATAAACAACAAAGTTGACAGCATAAGCATCATCAGCAGCATTAAAAAAACACAAGAAGTAACAAAAAGAAAACACTTTGAAATCAAATAACTAAGCGAGACATTTTACTTGCTGTTGTGTCTTGTTGGAGAAATTAATGTCATTTTGTAATTTGATTTATTTGCATGTCAGTAATTGAATTTACTTTATAAAGTTCACATAAAAAATACTCAAGTACTATACTGAACACAAAAGTATAAAAGGAAATGATTTTGAACTGTAGAAAAACTAAACAATTGAGAGTTTTTATAAAAGAAATAATAATAACAATAAAAGTCACAAAGAAATGCCATTAAATATTTAATTTACTAAAAGTTTGTTTAATAAAACAAATAAATTAATTGAAAATGCTATTTAAATACATTTGAAGTTAAGTTGTTTTTGCGAAAACAACAGGACGTATGAGTGTTAAGAAATATTTGACCATTATTTGTAGTGTGTGAAACGGTTGCGTATGAGTGTTGTGGAATCTATAGAATTTTTTTCTCTTAACACAAATTAATGGAATTGTTTTTGTCTTCCGAAAAGTTAAAATAAATATATTAAGCGATAAACTATATTATCGATTATATTATAGACTTGACTATAGAATATGCAAAACTATACCAGACTAGAAATAACTATACTATAACAGTCTATTCAATAATAACTATAGCCCAGACTTTAGACTAGACTATAGACTAGACAATGGACTAGAAAATAGACTAGACTATTGACTAGGCTTTAAACTATACTATAGACTAGACTATACTATAAACTAGACTTTAGACTAGACTTTAGACTAGACTTTAGACTAGACTTTAGACTCGACTTTAGACTAGACTTTAGACTAGACTTTAGACTATACTTTAGACTAGACTTTAGACTAGACTTTAGACTAGACTTAAGACTAGACTTAAGACTAGATTTTAGACTAGACTTTAGACTAGACTTTAGACTAGACTAGACTTTAGACTAGACTTTAGACTAGACTTTAGACTAAACTTTAGACTAGACTATAGACTTCAATAAAGATTAGACTTAAGACTAGACTTTAGACTAGACTTAAGACTTGACTTTAGACTAGACTTAAGACTAGACTATAGACTACAATAAAGATTGGACTTAAGACTAGACTATATACTAGACTATAGACAAGAAACTAGACTAGACATACATATACTACACCAGTTAAGTTAAGACTAGACTATAGACTAGACTATAGACTAGACTATAGACTAGACTATAGACTAGACTATAGACTAGACTATAGACTAGACTATAGACTAGACTATAGACTAGACTATAGACTAGACTATAGACTAGACTATAGACTAGACTATAGACTAGACTATAGACTAGACTATAGACTAGACTATAGACTAGACTATAGACTAGACTATAGACTAGACTATAGACTAGACTATAGACTAGACTATAGACTAGACTATAGACTAGACATTAGTTTTAAGGACAAAAATTGTTGTTTGCGAAAAAAAACTCAACTTTAGTTTTGTAAGCGTTTAAACTTATACAAACATAAAAATTTCTAAAACATAAAAAAATAATTAATTTTCAAAAATATCAATTCGATATACTTTCCAAATTGTAATTTCTTTTTGTTTTATAAATACATATTAAGTATGTTTTTTATAAATTTTTGTAAATCTTGTAAAAACAAATCAAGCACTAAACAAAATAATTTATTTTCCATGGTTTCTATGCTCTATATATGTGTATGTATATTACAATAACAACAGTAAATGGATTTTTAGTTAGAAATCTTGTTTATTTCCAGACAATTCGTATTCTTTTCCCACAAGTAAATACTTTGTTTTTCAAATATGAAAAATATAAAATGTCTTTATTTCAATTTGAAATTCTTGTTACGTTTTGCGATTTGTACAAGTATCAAGCTGCCAAAGCAATTTTGTTAAAACCTATTTGTATCTACTGGTAAATAAAATAGCTACCTATTCCCAAAATAGAAATTTAATATTTACATATAGTCATCATAGTAAGAACACATACTATTTTAAACATATATGTATATGTATACAAATTTTCATAGCTATGTATATACAATTATTTACAATAGGTTGGTACGTTGTTAAACGTAGGGAAGATCAATTCTTAATTTCTACTGGAATAAAAACCTGAATTTAATTTAAAAAATAGCTCTTATTATTTACTATAATTTGAAAATACAAATAAATATATGCATATTAGTTTATTATTTTTTGGTCCCCCATAATATATGTACATGACATAATATTTCATGCACAAAATTGCTATTGTTAAATAAAATAATGGCTAAAAGCTGAAGACAAGAGAAGGATGAAATTTTACTGCATAAATACTTAAAGTAATGTTAAAAAATAGGTACTACATGTTTTATGACAATTTCTAGAGCCGACTTAAAAGTTCTTGTAATACATGGGAATCTTATGAGAATTCGCTCATAAATCGTTTGTAAGTTAGTAAGTTAGTAAGTAAGTAAGTTAGTAAGTTAGTAAGTTAGTAAGTTAGTAAGTTAGTAAGTTAGTAAGTTAGTAAGTTAGTAAGTTAGTAAGTTAGTAA
>NC_060950.1:10271004-10273264 GCF_022045245.1 Lucilia cuprina
TAGTCTATAGTCTAGTCTATAGTCTAGTCTATAGTCTAGTCTATAGTCTAGTCTATAGTCTAGTCTATAGTCTAGTCTATAGTCTAGTCTATAGTCTATTCTATAGTCTGGTCTACAGTTCAGTCTATAGCATATTCATATAATTTAGTGCAGTTTAGTATAATCTTGTATATACTCATATCGAAACTCTAAATTATTATTTCCAAATAAATGAAAATATAAAATAATGTTTTAATTTATTATTGAAGAACATATGAAACAAATCTTAGGTCTTATTTAATTTATTAATAGAAAAAGAAAAGTTTTGAATATTAAAAAATATTAAAAATGATGTATTGAATACATAAGGGAAATGTTGTAAGTACATATTACATTTAAAATTAATGAAAATAATTTAATTTTCTAATAAATTTCTAAAATATTGATTACGTTTTCATGACATTTATGTATGCTTTCATCTCTATAAATATATATTTTTCACAATACAATACAATACAATCAATGTCAAAGACCACTGGAAAGTGAAAACAAACGCACAAGGCGAAAAATTGAATTTTATACAATTCTTGTTACTCTTCATTCGTTTTTAATCTTTTGTTGACTTTAAGGTCCTTGTTGTGGTTTATTAAAAAACAACAAAATTGTTGATAAAAAATACAAATAAACTGCAAAATAAATAGAGGGGAAAAAATAAAGAAAATATTCATACAAACACTCAAACAAAAATAACCAACATGTTGCTATTTGACGCCCGTATTGTTATAGAGATGTTTAATAATTTTCTTCCTTCTGTCATTTTGCTTTGAGAATTTTGATTGTAGTGTTCATGTATTGTTATATTGTTGTTGTTGTTGCTGCTGGCTGTTATATGTTTTTTTAACTGTTTTGATAGTTGGTTGTGTTTATATGTATTTACACAATAAATACAAGTTCATACATACAACATAGCGGGATAAAATGCTAGGACTAAGATTTTTAGGCCTTCTAAAAACATGTTTACACAATATAAAAGAAGAAAATATTTCAAAAGTACTTTGCTTCCTCTTCTTGGGGAAGCAAATTAAAAGTTGCATGACAAAAATAACCAAACAAATATAATTCTGAAAATTCCAACAATAGTTTCAAAAAATTTATTGCAATTTCCTTTAATAGAAGCGAGACAAGCACATCGCTGACAAAGGCGTCGTGCAAAATTGAAACTATTTTGTAATGCAGCATGGTTAGCTTGTATCAGCAAAGTAATTCCTTTTTACTGCCTCTTATTTACGTTTCACTCCGGGGGCATGTTACCTTGCTGAAATCTCCGCCTTGGTGTTATTGCAATACCGGGTATCAGAGGTGTTATCCAATACCTCTAGTCTGGCCGGGACTATAAATTTGTCACAGTCTAGTGCCTGGCTTAGTCCTTACATAGATTGAAAAGAGGTCGAACCAGAGCACCGCGTAATCTGGTACTACGAGTGGCCAACTACCCGCAGGACTATGTCTTGGATGGTCAATTGGTTGAGGTTCCTTCGGGATCCAAGTGGTTGGCAGAGAATGTTGGTTTAAGGACTGATATATCATATACCAAATGGATTGGATAATTCTCTCTTCGAACAGGTCTGTGATGGATTGTATGAACGATTGAGAAAGTCTACATATATTGGAGATTAATATTGATTTAGTACACCGTTGCCAAGTCTACACAGTGGATGAAAAATACCAACGTGAAATAAGGCCGTCAAGGCTGGTGTTCACGTTAAGCACTCCGACATTTGTGCCTCTTATTTACGCTGGGAAATATATTGCAGTTTTATATAAATTCATATGTATGAAAGTATGTTTGAGTATTGTACTGTATTCACGGAAATTGCTGCAAAAAATGACTTTTCCATATCATATGTATGTCAACAACAACAGCAATAGTAACAAGAATTGTTACAACAATAGCTGTAGCAAAAAAAAAAAAAAAAAGAAAACAACAATAATGCTACCAACATTTGACATAAATATTTTAAACGACCACGTAGTAGTTTGTACAATTTGTTATATATTTGAATTTTCCCTTTTCACGTGTTTAGTTTTAACTGAAACTGTGGGAGGGGTTTTACCAGGGGAGACTTATAAGTGTCTTAATCGATTCAACTTTTGATTTAAATAAAAAACAAGCAACTTACTAACTTACTAACTTACTAACTTACTAACTTACTAACTTACTAACTTACTAACTTACTAACTTACTAACTTACTAATTTACTAACTTACTAACTTACTAACT
>NC_060950.1:10273364-10277457 GCF_022045245.1 Lucilia cuprina
ACTAGACTATAGACTAGACTATAGACTAGACTATAGACTAGACTATAGACTAGACTATAGACTAGACTATAGACTAGACTATAGGCTAGACTATAGAATAGACTATAGTCTATACTATCGACTAGACTATCGACTAAACTATAGACTAAACTATAGACTAAACTATAGACTAGACTATAAGCTAGACTGTAGACTATACTATAGAAAAGACTATAGACTAGACTATAAACTGGACTATAGACTAGACTATGGACTAGACTATAGACTTGAATATCAACTAGACTAGTCTTTAAAGTAGGCTTCAGATCTGAGAGTAGACTATAGACTAGATTGTAGAATAGACTATAGACTATATTATGGTCTTTATACTATATATATACTATATGCTATTGACTACACATAACTGTAGAGTAGTCTACATTCAAATAAACTAGCTTTGGGTGTATGGTAGTCTAATCTAGTCTAGCCTAATTTCAAAAGAATAAATCATTCGCTAAAAATAGTTTGTTTCAAATATCCTAAATTAACCGCTTTAAAGAAATGCAGAAATGTTGTATCGACTACCTTCTTTTGTTTCAAACATTGAAAAACTTTTGTTAGAAAAAGCTTTACAAAAAATTAATGGAAATATTTTGCTTATCTTAATTATATACTTCATTTTAATGAATATTTTGCTGTTAATGTGTTGTTGTGTCTTTCAATGAACATTGCTTTAAATATCACGAGTATTAATGTTTGTGTGTTTATTGTATTAACACACAAATACTAATACTTATAAGCATGACTGTGTGTAGATGTTTTGTGCAAAACTGTGGATTTTCTAACGCTAATTCTTGCTTAAGCTTTAAGACTTGCTGTTAACTAATATACTGTTACATTTATACCAATAAGTAAAATGGCAGTTAGACAAGCGAATTGGCAGACAGACAGACGTATGGACAGACATATACTCGTACACAAAAAATAAAACCAACAAGAAGCTTACAGAAATGTTTTACAAAATACCATTAAATGCGCGATAATCGTTTTATTGTATGTGTGGAAATTACTGTAATTACGAGAGGTAACACACTAAACTTAAGCAAGATTTTAGTTTAGTTGTTGTTGTTGTTGCTGTGCTAGAAGTTGTTATAACTGTTGTTGTTTAAGTAAGAAATAAAAACTCGAATAGAATGTAAAATTTTATTTAACTCAGAAGCTACAAAATTCAAAACCACTAATACCGTTACGATAGCAGTAACTTAAACTAGAAAATCAACAGCAGAAAACCTCTTTAACAACTTCAGCTACATTGAGCATAATAATAACAAAAACAACAAAACCAACGATTTCTAAAAAGGAAAATATGTAGAAAAGCGTAAAAGTACTGGTAAATATGTTTTTTTGTAGCAGTTACGGAACAATGATTTTTATGGCGTTACATTTCGTAAATCATCAGTAGTAATAGTTATGATGTATTTTTCTTTTATTTTTGCTGCTTCCTTGTTGTATTTGTTATTTGTATTTAAATCTTTTTGAAATAAAAATACACTGACAAAAAATAAATTCGAACAGAATTGACTCCAAGATACGAATTTTAGAAGAATTAATATTTACTTTCTGATTGAAACTGGTTTTCACCTGTTGCAATTTCTTTAAATTCCACAAATGGAATTAACATTTAAATGTATTTGAATAAAATATCAATATCAGTTATTTTTACAGTGTATCCTTTCACTGTTCACCTTTATATTTTATTCAATTTACAAATTCTTTCTTGCATCCCCTGAAATCTTTTGGTTTTTATTTTACAAAAATCCTAAAACCTTGTAAGCAAGTTCATGTTTGTACAGGTTTTGATATTCGTAATATAACAAACATTTACCAACAAATAGAAGGAAGAAAAAGAAATCTTAGTTGTTGGTGGGCTAGTCCTGTTTTTTGGGGTTTTTACGACATTCACATTCGTATTCATTAGAGCGTATGAGTGTTATGAACTTTTTTCTTGTGGCAGTAATTTTAAAGTAGAAAATATTTTTTTATTTGATTCATGCAGCAGTAATTTCATTGGGGTTATCGTTTGATGTAACATCACGTCACGTCTTAAAAACATAAACAAGTTTAAACGGGGAGAAAATAAAACATTTGAATTGATGCGAAATAATAATAATTTTGTTTTAAATTTATAAAAGGTTTTATTGAAAGTTTAAACAATGATCTTTTCGTTTGTGGGGGGGATAAATCATAATCTTAAGATAAGAAGAGTTTGTTTTGTAAATATTTATTATTTACTGGTTTGAAGTATTAAAAACAAGTACTATTGAGGAAAATGTATAAATGAATAAATGGTTAACAAAAAAAATTACGTCTCTATCAATAAATCTTGGGTGTTTATTTTATTTTTATGATAAAAAAGTTCACTTGTTGATGTAATTTGAAAGGGCAGTAGTCTAGTCTATAGTCTAGTTTATTCTATAGTCTAGTCTATATTCTAGTATTTAGTCTAATTTTAGTGTAGTCTATAGTCTAGTTTATAGTCTGGTCTATAGTCTGTTCTATTGTATTGTCTATAATCTAATCTATATTCTAGTCTACATTATATTCTATATTATAGTCTATACACTAGTCCATAGTCTAGCATATAGGTCCAGTCTATAATCTGGTTTATTGTCAAATCCAGTCTATAGACAGGTCTAGTAGTATTCGTACATATTTCTCACAATTCAAAAAAATCTTCTTCAATACTAAATCTTACTTAATACCCTCAACATTGCATTATTTAATTCTTCTAAATTGCTTTTTACAAATCTGCAAAAATTATGATTTGATCGTTAATCCTTTTTGAGTAAATTTCATCAATATCAATACGAAACTCACTTGTGCAGCTGGAGTACGTATAATCCTTAAGCATCCATACACAAAGACATACATACCTGTGTATGAATGAATCAACTCCCGTATATATTCATTCATATATAAAAAATCACAGATTGACACGCATTCGTTTTGTTTTAATAAATCCGATTATAATAGATATTTATTCAATGCAAAGCAACCAATAACTAACTTCATTCTCATCATTAACATCATCATTATCATCCAAAATCCCTGACAATCATTGTCACGGTAACTATAACGACAGCTAAAATAAAATTCAATAAAACAAAAAAAAGAGCATGGTAATAAAAAAAATTCAATTCGTCATCTGTGTAGGTCTGATAAACACTTAAATCATTTTAGTATTTCTGTTCTCATTTTCAGTGTTTTTAATTCTATATTGCTAGTACTAACTTTTATGTATTGTCGCAACTGTTAGAGATTCCTTTTCTTTTTTTTTTCTATATAGATTGACAATGTTAAGCTCCTGTGCCATCATGCTTTTCATAACTAATGCCAGTTGATATTATTCTTATAAGTTTTCGATTATATTTTTTTGTTTGTTAGTATTTTTATAAAAAACGAAAAAGTAAAAAATAAGTACGTATGAACCTCCATCTAACTAAATAATACTCAACTTTTCGCACTATGTCAATTCGATATTAGATCGTAATAATGATAAAACCGGAGCTGCTTTTACTGTTGATAACTTGATATTTTTTTGCTAGAAATACATATCTTTAAATAATAAGCTATTAAAAGGCATTGAGAGCAAATGTGTTTTAAAAAAGACATAACAGTATAGTCTTGTATATAGTCTAGTTAAAAGTCTTGTATATAGTCTAGTCTATAATTTAGTCAATAATCTAGTCTATAGTCTAGTATAAAGTCAAGTCTATATATAGACTAGACTACAGACTAGAATTTTGACTAGACTATAGACTAGCCTATAGAACAGATTATAGACTATACTATAGACTAGACTATAGACTATACTATAGACTAGAATATAGACTAGACTATAGACTAGACTATAGACTAGCCCATAGACTAGACTATAGACTAGACTATAGACTAGACTATAGACTAGATTATATACTAGACTAGACTATAGCTAGTCTATAGCCTAGTCTAGTATATAATCTATAATATAGACTAGACTATAGTCTAGTCTAGTCTATAGTCTAGTCTATAGTCTAGTCTATAGTCTAGTATATAGTCTAGTCTATAGACTAGA
>NC_060950.1:10277557-10279520 GCF_022045245.1 Lucilia cuprina
GTTAGTTAGTTAGTTAGTTAGTTAGTTAGTTAGTTAGTTAGTTAGTTAGTTAGTTAGTTAGTTAGTTAGTTAGTTAGTTAGTTAGTTAGTAGGTTAGTTAGTTAGTTATTTAGTAAGTTAGTTAGTTAGTTAGTTAGTTAGTAGTTAATTTCTTTATTTTCTTGCTTCGACTATCTCATTGTTTTCTTCATTTATAAATTTATATTCTCATTTCTTCTTTTCTTACTTCATATTTTCCTTTTTAATTTCATTTCAGACGTAACTATGTGACTCTATATCTTTATTACAAAACTCTTACAAATACATGTTTTATTTTAATAAATTTTTATAACTTTAAAACATCCGTAATGACATTGTAATAAATTTTTGTTTGAGTCATTTTTATGTTATAACTGTCATCACTTTTGTTATTATTTATTTTTATTTTTAAAGGTTTTTTCTGTTACATTTTTATGCTAACGTTTTTTGTTCAGCTAAAATGCACAGAAAGGCAAACTCAAAAAGAAAAAAAATTTCATTAAAATTTATATTTTATTCGGCAGACAATAAAAAAAAATTGTATTAATAAAACAAATTTATTTTTTTGTGTAAAAAATATATTATACATCTTTTTTAAATCACTCTTGAGATTTGGTTTCATATTATTAAGTGCGATTTTTATTAAAATTTTGTATATATTTTTTGGTTGAGAAACTTAAATTGAAATAAATTTTTTAAATTGCTAAGTAATCTTTATAAGATAAAGTCTGTATATAGGCAATTATAACAAAAAATTATATATATTTAAATTTATTATCGTGACCAAGACTTTAATCACATTTATTTTACAAAAAAAGACTTAATTTATATTTATTTCTTATCTCTTATTTTCCACAATTATTTATATCATAATATTTGCCAACGAAAAACTTTTATTACAATTCAAATATTATTAAATAAAAGTTTCGTGTTTTAAATCTTATTTGTTTAAATTATAATGTTGAAATATTAAATTTAATCCATAAAATATCTTTAAACTTGTAATATATTATAAAGTTGCCAAAGTTCCTTTTTGTTTTCAACTTTTCTTTCTGTTTGCCTAGCATATATATATTCCTTATAAAAGCAAAAATAAAGTAAAAAAAAAAAAAATATTTAATAATATTATCGAAGTATTCTATAGCAAGTACTCCTGCTTACACTACACCACATAACTACTAAAACTTAAATAATAAAATTCGATGCCAAGCAAGTTTATGTACTTTAAATAACTTTAATGTTTGTATGAGTTAGAAAAATAAAATACTTAAATTCATATACACAATCAACAATAAAATAGAAATAAATAGTAATAATAAAAGAAAAATAATATCCATAACATGAAGAAAGTTTTGTAAACTACTTAAAGGCACAAATGTGTTCAACGATTTAAGGAAAACATATTTTTTTTACCAAAAAAAGTTTAACTTTAAAATGCTTTAAGAATTGTTGTTTAGTGTTACAGAGAACTAAAATTTTTGATAATATTCTTAAATAATGCTAGTTAGTCTTGTTTATTCTATATAGTGGTTAGTGTATTGTCTAGTTTAAATAGAAGACTATTGTATTGATCTTAGAGAGACAATTCAACAGACAGATGGACAGACTGACGAACAGGCGGACATGACTTGTTCGTCTTAGAGTTTCATTTTGTAATCACAGCAAAGGATTACCTGAAAGAAAGGACTAACTAACTAACTAAATAACCAACTCACTTACTACTAACTAACTGAAGCTGAATGCCAATGTTGATACAACTGCTTCGTTAGCTGCGAGTATTGCAGAGAAATTCCTATCTACGGAATACGCGTTACATTAGATCGAAAATAGCATTGATTTGTTCTTTGCCATGCAAGGAGAGCAAAAGGAAAAGCTGGACAGACTGACGAACAGGCGGACATGACTTGTTCGTCTTAGAGTTTAATTTTGTAATCACAGCAAAGGA
>NC_060950.1:10279620-10284769 GCF_022045245.1 Lucilia cuprina
CTAACAAACTAACAAACTAACAAACTAACAAACTAACAAACTAACAAACTAACAAACTAACAAACTAACAAACTAACAAACTAACAAACTAACAAACTAAAAACTAACTAACTAACTGAAGCTAAATGCCAATGTTGATACAACTGCTTCATTAGCTGCGAGTATTGCAGGAAAAGTTCTTCATCTCTAGAAGCAATATGCTCTTTTTGGAATACGCGTTACATTAGATCGAAAATGGCATTGATTTGTTCTTTGCCATGCAAGGAGAGCAATTCCGACTGAGAAGAAATCATATTTGGGTAAAAAGTATAGTGGTGGTTGAAAGCATATTGTATCATTATGTTACATTTAGGGTCAATCTTTAGGTGCCAACTCAAAACCCCTTTCTTAGAGATTATCTATATGTGGAAGAAAGTTGTTCCCTTGAGAACCTTGTTTTCCGATATATAGCCTCAAAATGACAGTATGTTGTTCGTGACGAATTATGTAAATGTTACATACTTTATCTTATATATAATCCTAAATTTTTTGATAAAAACATTTTTACATTTTTAAATGAACATAACTTGATAATGTACGTGACAATTTTTTTTATATATTTTAATTTTAAAACTGTATGTAAAGTTAGTAAAAATACATACAAGATACAAAAATGTATCAAATAAAATCGAGTAAAGAAAAGCAGTCTGACATGGCCGACCTAAAAATATAAGTAATATGGCGAGACACGATCTTTATGAAAACTTGTAAATATTTTTGATCTGCCAAAGGAATAGTACTATAATATACATCATTCAGGGCAATAAAGTGATATTATTGACTCGGCTTTTATTTTAATTAGTTTTCAACAGGTTTTGTCCTTCCCGCTATAAAAGATCAAACAACAAATTTTGTCGAATTATCCTTAAAAATTTACGGTTTTATTTTTTAAAATGTAGTTATCCCTTTTAATGGAATTGCCCATATAATAGTTTGCCTTCTAATTCAAACTTTTTTTTTTTCATTTGCTTATAATAACCTAAACTTTCTTAACAAAATTTCGTTTAAATATTAGCAGATTTGTCTTTCCTCTCTACAAAAAAACTTTATTTCTTGTTCACAGCTGTATACCGTGAAAAACTAAGTCTGTTTGTCGTTTTTCATTTGTTTTGTGTGGAAATTAGTTTCCACTAGCAATTTCCTTTGGGAATAGTGTGTATGTGTATGAGTGTTGTTAATGTAAGTGTATGATTTCCTTCGTTAAAATTCTTAAAAAAATCATATTCAATATCCGGTTTAATCAAAGTTTATTATTGTATATACGTTAATCATACGCAGTGGTGCACAATTGCAAATGTTTAATCAAGTAGTTAGTTAAGTATTAATTATACGTTTAGGTGGTTGTTCGCTGTTAGTAGAAAGTTTTGATATTTTCTATGTATTTTGTTGAAGGGTGAAGAGAGTATATTAATTTCATATTAATTATTTAAAGTGTTATTTGTTAAATATTAGTTATTTAAATGGTTTAAGTAGTTATGGTTTATTTGAGATTTTTTGTTTGGTTGTGGATTTTTAAATTTTCGTAGGAAAATTTTAAGATATGATATAAAATTTTAATGATTTGTAGATGCCTGTAGGATTTTTTTTGTACCCTAAACCACTATAGTTGGTTCCTAAAACTCTATTTTTTAATGAGAGAGGAATTGGATAAAGCTTTAATCTATATATATATATATAAATCAATGTATGTTTGTTTGTACCTTATATAAGGCTGAACTACTGAGACAATCTTCTTGAAAGTTTCACTGTATGTTCCTCTATATCTGGAAGAAACAATAGGCTACGTTTTCTTTTGAAATTTCAAGTGGGCGAGACGCCACGTCCACATTAAGAAAGTATTTAATCCGTATTTAAGAGATAGTCCTTAAATTTTGTCAGAGCGACTTTAGTGTCAATAGGATTATTTAGGACACCATTAAGCTTATTACCATAAAGGGGCGTGGCACCTCCAGTATAAATGAAATACAAAAATTTTTTAATATTGGAAACTATTGCAGTCAGAATCTTATTGCACGAGTAACTTCAGCATCCATGTAATCAAAGTTCATTTATCTAGGAAACTAATTAAAATAAATTCTTCGAATTTTTTACCAAGAAATTCAATATTTATCTGAATATTTTGGAAAAAAGAAGCGGACTTTCATCATGGGGGTCATGAACCCCACATATATCTGAGAAACTATTTGAGCTAAAATCTGCAAATTTTAATAAAAAAAAACTTTGACATTCATGTGAACATTCAGAGGATAACGAGCGGACTATCAAAGGGGAGAGAGGGCTTAGCGCCTCCCATATGAATTAAGTACAAAATTTCGTTTATCTGGGAAACTAATAAACCATGATTCTTTAAATTTTGCAAGAAGAACTTTATTATATATCTGAACATTTTGGAGAAGAAAGAGCTGACTGTGAGTCCTCATATGAACTAATTAGACAAATTTTCAGAAACTATTAGAACTAGAATCTTCAAATTCTGCATGACGGTCTTCTAACGGTCGGACTTTCAAATGGGTCTTTGGCACTTCCTATATGAACTAAATATAAAATTTCGTTTATCTGAGAAACTATAAGATTTTCAAAAATTTTGCATCGATTACATTAAAATCTTAATAAAAAACAAATTATACATCTGTAAAACTATTACAGTTAGAATAGGTAGGACTAGTTAGAACTGGTACTAAGATGATCAAGCTTATCTGTCTGTCTGTATGTCTCTCTGTCTGTCTTTATGTCTCTCTGTCTGTCTGTTTGTCTGTCTGTCTGTCTGTCTGTCTGTCTGTCTGTCTGTCTGTCTGTCTGTCTGTCTGCCTGTCTGACTGTCTGCTTGTCTGACTGTCTGCTTGTCTGTATGGTCTGTTTGTCTGTCTGTCTGCCTGTCTGTTTGTTGGACATTTATTTTGCTTCAATATATTATCTGTTGATATTAAAATTGGACAAAACTCATCAACTGGGATGTACTTTAGTAAAGTATTCTTATAAATTCTATTGTAGAGACCTTACAAGCTCCGAAGAAATTTAAATTATAAATATTTATGATCATATTTCGTTATTCAAATTACTTCAAAGTGAAACTATATCCAACAAATTTTATCACAAACTGTAAAGTTTTTATTTGCAATTTTGATATTTTCACATATTTTCAATGATTTTATTACATTGATGTCACTTTTATGAAATTATTTTGCATTTTGTTAAACTTTTAAAATCACTTATTTATATCTTTATTAAAATTTGTTTTCACATTGATTTTAATTTTCTTTTGGGATTCACAAATACAAGAAATATGCATTAATTTTGTTTTTTTTTATTAAAGATGACTTTCTTAAAACATTCAACATATTTTATTATAAATTTAATATTAAAGTTTTAATAATTTTTTTATTATCAATTTACAATGAAAACTTTATATGTTTTCAACTTTGAATTGAATTGTCATAAGACTCGGGGGAAATTTGTGAAATTATCAACAATTTAAAAACACACCCACGTTAACACTTTCATAAAGCAGCATTTCGTTTACTTAATAAAATTTTTCTTAATTAATATTTAGTTTTCTCTAAACTTTTCTTTTAACTCTTTAACAAAATTATCATTTATCTCTTAAAATTTATTTAATATTTCTTTAAGTAATTTCTTTATATTATTTTCATTTCAATCATTTTTTTTAATTTCTTATTCACCATTTACCTTTCACTTTTATATTGAACAATTTTTTCCACTATTTTTATTTCCTTTAAAATTTTATTTATTTTTTTTTTGCTGGATTTCCGTTTAAACAACTTAACTATTCAACCGCCCGATGTTAACTGTTTCAAACATCTGTTTGCTGTAATATAAATCTAGAGAAACTTTCATGTTGCACAGCATCCTTATTGGTGGCAACATTTTTTTGTCAACCAACACAACATGTTGCCCGGGAATCATTGAGCATGCGCACATCTCGGCGCGTTTAAATTTCAAGAAAAAGCAAACACTAAAACCAAAAAAATCAACAAATAAGAAACGGAAATAAAACTAGAAGAAATAACAAACGGCTGCATGTAAACAAAAACAATAAACATCATTCATAATCAAGCTTTTTGTTTATTTTATTTAAAGGATTTTTCTTACAAACATAAACACAAAGTTAAACATACAGACAGACGGACAGAGAGACACAATTGAGCCAAAAGCAACAAAGGCAGCAAAAATAATAATAAGAGAAATAAGCTATAGGGACTGACAAACGACTATAAATTTTTCCACTGATATCAAACAAAAAGGCAGCAACAAATGAATAAGTTTGCCATTTGTTGTTGTTCAGCTTCATATTTCTCACTTGCAATTGTTATTATTATTGTTGTTTGTGAACGTAAATTAAAGATAAATATGGAACAATAATAGTTAAAATGGATTTATAGTTTGAAATAGAGCAAAAATTGTAATTTGATAGTTATTTTTCATTATTGTTGCCATTGTGGATTTAGTTCATTCTAACTGATTCATAAAGCAGTTAGATATTATAACAACTAGTTTTAGTATCAGAATTATTGTAAAAAGTACTATAATATTTGTTTCTGTAACTAAACTATAAACTAATTTAGACTATAGATTAGACTAGACTACATTAGGTTATAGACTTGACAATAGATAAGACTATAGTCTATGACCTACTAGTCTGTAGTGTATGACCTAGTCCAGTATATACTTGTCTATTCTAAAGTCAAGTCTATAGTCAAGTCTATGGTCAAGTCTATAGTCTAGTCTGTAGTCTAGTCTATAGTCTGGTGTATATAGTCTAGCCTATAGTTTAGTCTATAGTCTAGTCTATAGTCTAGTCCATAGTCTAGCCTATAGTCTAGTCTATAGTCAAATCTATAGTCTAGTCAAGTCTATAGTCTGGTGTATATTCTAGTCTATAGTCTAGTCTATAGTGTAGTCTATAGTGTAGTCTATAGTGTAGTCTATAGTGTAGTCTATAGTGTAGTCTATAGTCTAGTCTATAGTCTAGTTTATAGTCTAGTCTGTAGTCTAGTCTATAGTCTAGTCTATAGACTAGTCTGTAGTCTAGTCTATAGTCTAGTCTATAGTCTAGTCTATAGTCTAGTCTATAATCTAGTCTATAGTCTAG
>NC_060950.1:10284869-10306696 GCF_022045245.1 Lucilia cuprina
TAGACTAGACTATAGACTAGACTATAGACTAGACTATAGACTAGACTATAGACTAGACTATAGACTAGACTATAGACTAGACTATAGACTATACTATAGACTAGATTAAAGACTAGGCTATAGACTAGACTATAGACTAAACTATAGACTATAGATTGGACAATAAACCAGACTATAGACTAGACTAAAGACTTGACTATAGACTAGACTATGGACAAGACTATAGACTAGACTATAGACTAGGCTATTGACTATACTATAGACTATAGGTTGGACAATAAACCAGACTATAGACTAGACTAAAGACTAGAATATATACTACACTATAGACTGTAATATATAGTATATTCTGGTTTCTGGTCTAATATATAGACTAAACTATAGGCTAGACTATAGTCTAATTACTATACCACTAGACCAAATTTCTCCTGCAGAAATTATTTTAGAAATCCAGGGTACAAAAACGTGAATAATTTAAATATTTTTTGAAAATAATATTTATTAATCCCCAAAAGTATGCTAATTATTTTTAAAATTCTTACATTTACTTAGGTTAACCAAAAAAAAAAAAAACTAATAAAGGAAATGGGAAGAAAATTCTCCTATAGCTGTTAAACCTAAAACCGTTAACTGTTAACCTTTACAAATACATCGAAAGAAAAAAATACTTGAACTTTTACTTAAAGAATGTTTTTAATTAACAAACAAAAATATGCCAAAAAGAGTGCTAATAAACAGTAAAATAAGAACAATTAAAACAATTTTAAAAATACGCCAGAAAACTAAACAAAAAACAAAGACGATACTTTCTACAACACGCCAAAACATAATATTAACGACAAAAGCGAAATGTCAAAAACAAAACAAAAACGATGGCGTTGGCAACATACACGACATCTACAATATATATATTTGGTAATTATGGCAGCAGCAATTATTGTACCAATTAGTATGACAAGGTGCAACATGACAGCGATAACAAATACAAAAACTTCTACGCCAGCAGCATCTGCTGCAACAATTGTTGATGCAGCAACAGCAGCAGAAAATAGTGTAAAATTAAATAAAACTTTAATAAATGTGGAAAAATGCAATAGTAGTAATGTAATTAAAACAAATCAAACGAAAATGTCAATTAGTGTAAATGAAACATTAAATATTTTACAAAATGAAAAGCAATATCAAGCAATTTTAAATAAAACAAAAACAACAACAACAAAAAACGTAAATAACCGTCCTGTAAATACAGAGTGTATAAAAAAAGTTAACAATATAGAAACAACAAGAAGAAGAAGAAGATTGCAAACAACACAGCAACACCAAATTGCATTTAAAAATATATTACAATCATCATTGGCAACAAGAGCAACAACAACAACAGCAGCAACATCGACAAAAATCAATGACAATCATTTTACTTCCTTTTCCTTTTTATCACCAACACCACCGTCAACAACAACAGCACCCTCACAAAATAAACATTCGTTTGCATTCCAACGCCAACGTCGCTATTCAAAACACAAATTTTATTCAAATTCTTCTATGTCTAACAATTCTTCCTCATCCTCCTCTGAAACCTCTTCATCATCATCTTTACCCGTTTCATTGGGTCTGTGGCAGCAACAGTATTTAAAGGTTAATCAAGTTTTCGAAAGTGAACGTATTTCAAGTCGTAACAGTAATTTACAACAAAATCGTGGTAAAATCGTTTTACTTGGTCTTTTTGAACTTTCAACGAAAACGGGTCCGCGACCAGAGGGTTTAAGTGAATTGATTGCTGCCCAAATGGCTGTCGAGCATATAAATAGTAAGAACTTATTGCCGGGCTATACGCTGGAGCTGATGACGAACGATACACAGGTGGGTAAAGTAGAAATATTCGAATATTTATAAAAATAAAAACAAAATCAAGTATGAAATTATAGTCGGGCCAGGCCGAACTTGATTTTGTCATAGAAGATACACTAGACTATAGACTAGACTATAGACTATAGACTAGACTATAGACTAGACTATAGACTAGACTATAGACTAGACTATAGACTAGACTATAGACTAGACTATAGACTAGACTATAGACTAGACTATAGACTAGACTATAGACTAGACTATAGACTAGACTATAGACTAGACTATAGACTAGACTATAGACTAGACTATAGACTAGACTATAGACTAGACTATAGACTAGACTATAGACTAGACTATAGACTAGACTATAGACTAGACTATAGACTAGATTACAGACACCACTAAAGTGGTGTAGGGTATAAACATTAAGAACTAAGTTAAGTGCCTCCCATTCCTTAATGGATTTGTAAGAGTTCTAGCTATGCTGGTTCATATGTCTCTTAAAACACGATAGAGTCCGAATGGTAAATTGTTAAGTACTTAAGTACTGATTAAACCTTGTCAATAATATAACAAGATCAGCATTTCACCGTCTTTTTCGACTTCTCTATGTACGTCTGTATCCGCTAACCTGAATCGTTCGCTATGCTTGTGAGTAATACAAACATCAACCCAAACACATACTTAACACCCATAATACTTTAGAAATGTGGGGAGTAAAACATTATCAAATTTGTAATTAAACATTTTGATGAAATGTCAAATAATGCAAATACCTACAACTTTAAAATGTCTACACAAATTGCTAACAGCTGTCTTTAGCGTTTAATAAGTAGGGTCGACCGTTCGTATAGAGGAAAAAGAAGATACAAATACTTCCCCCAAAAAAATAAAACACGATTTTCATATAACACAAAAACCATAAAAGGTCCTTTTTTATCCTCAACTCCTTACCAAATACTGAAGAAAAAAACAAAAAATATTGAAAGATCATATCTTCCATTTTAGTGCCTCTCTAATATACTTACTTACGTATGTATATCAAATTTATTTTTAAATACATATATTTAATTTTTATCAAATGAAATATCTCATCAAATTCGCTAATAAACGTATGTTTAATAATTACCTTAATTTAATCCTTAACACATACTCTTAGAAATATATTAATCTTCTTGTTATATATGTGAACAATGTACATTCATATGTACATACAAACAATTGTCTTCATATGTACATATTTGTACGGCTTAAGACTAAGAATACATACGTATTCAACAACCAACGATTTTTGGCTGCATATGATTTTTTGCTACTTTTACTCACTCACCTCTTTCGACAACTAATTAAGTTAAACCAATAAATTTGTTTATGTACGCAAGTAGATGAGAATGTAAGTGTGTTAACGTGCATATGTCTGTGTTTTTATATGCGTGACGTGTGTTTTTGTGCTCTAAATGTTCATGCCAACGAGCAAAAAGAAAGAAAAACAGATTTTCATAAATATTTAATTACAGTCAAACAAGAAACATTTAAAACATAAACACACAGATACTCTCTCACGCACGTACACATGTCATTTAATATGACTTTAGGTCTGTGTGAAAATATTGTGAAGGTAGGTACGTAGACATGTAAGTCTGTCATATCCCTACAGTTTGGAGATGCTGTCTTTGAGGACTGTTGACTAATTTCAGGTTTAAGCATAATACTGATAATGTCATGTAACTAACATGACATTATCAGGACTAACTATCTAACTAATTAACTAACTAACTGACTAACTAACTAACTAACTGACTAACTAACTAACTAACTAACTAACTAACTAACTAACTAACTAACTAACTAACTAACTAACTAACTAACTAACTAACTAAATAACTAAATAACTAAATAACTAAATAACTAAATAACTAAATAACTAAATAACTAAATAACTAAATAACTAAATAACTAAATAACTAAATAACTAAATAACTAAATAACTAAATAACTAAATAACTAAATAACTAAACAGCTAAATAACTAAATAACTAAACAACTAAACAACTAAATAACTACAGAACTAAATAACTAAATTAATAAATAACTAAATAAGTAAATGACGAACTTACATAATAGGTGTATTCTTAGCGCATTTCATCTGATTTTATGTTTGTAAGCTTAAGCTAAAAGCTTTGCAGCATTTTTACTCATTGTTTCCTAATTTAAGCTTTTTTTAAACAAGTACTAGCGGATACTAAAATGACAATTAATCTCTCTCCATTTAAAAGTGATCCTTTGCAACCTCGCAAAACAGTTGGTATAAATTTGCATTTCGAAAAAAAGCTTAGAATTCCAACAAACCTACGCTTAACATGAACAGAATTGAACGATTTATAAAGAAAAGTAAAAACAAACAGTATAAATGTAGCTACATAAATTAGGGCGGACCTAAAAAAGAGATTTCCAGCGAAAATTAAAATTAAGTTGATTTTTCGTTAGCATTTCTTAAAGTTACTATAATTAGAGAACTAGATCAAAGAATGAAAATATAATTTTATCTTTAAGCTTCTACTTTCGGTGGGAATCTTAGTCATGAATTTTTGCTTCAAAGGCCACAACGGGGCCATACTAATGTAATTAAGTTAGTAAGTATATAAGTGTTATGAACTTACCTTACCACATGAATGTATGTTTGCATATACAATTAACAACAAAATGAAAGTATCAACAATAGCAAAAACAAAAACAACAAACAAATACTATGTACAAATTTATGCTTAATACACTTAAGGGTCATAAAAAGTAAAATTGTATTTTATTACACTCACACACTCATTTATATTTTTACATTAATATACTTTGACATCTTACTTTATTTAATTTACTTACACATTCTTATACATACATATGTATATACTTGAACTCTGAATGTTTAGATGTATTGTAAGAAAATTTCATTTATCCTGGAATCGATACATATAGGGAATTGGATGAAACATGGACAAATAAAACTTGTTTAATTATTTAATCGGAACTAAATATTTGAAGAATTCAGGTATATTCTGCATTTGAGAAAAGTACTATTCCAATTGAACAAAAAGTACGTTTTAAAGAAAATACCATATTATTTACACGAATTTGGTCCTACGTATCTAATTATTATACAAATATAGATTTTCATTCAAAATCTAAGAAAACTTTTAATAATTGCCCTTTTATTTTCAGTGTGATCCCGGTGTTGGTGTCGATCGTTTCTTTCATGCCATTTACACACAACCCTCTACACGCATGGTCATGCTGTTAGGTTCGGCCTGTTCCGAAGTCACCGAAAGTTTAGCTAAAGTTGTGCCCTATTGGAATATAGTACAAGTATCTTTTGGTTCTACCTCACCCGCCCTTAGTGATCGTCAAGAGTTTCCCTATTTCTATAGAACGGTAGCACCCGACTCTTCTCACAATCCCGCCAGAATAGCATTTATAAGACGTTTTGCTTGGGATACGGTAACGACATTTTCACAAAATGAAGAAATTCACTCGTTGGCCGTTAATGATTTGGTAACCGAACTGGAGGCGGCGAATATATCTTGTGCTGCCACCATAACTTTTGGAGCCACCGATTATAAGGAACAATTGCTGTTGCTACGTGTAGGTTAATAATGTTTGGTTCTGGATGCCTCATGGTGTTTTAATTGTTTTTGTTTTTAAGGAAAGTGATACACGTATTATAATTGGTAGTTTTTCTCCAACTCTGGCTCCGCTGATCTTGTGTGAAGCTTATCGTTTGCGTATGTTTGGTGCCGATTATGCTTGGATTTTGCATGAAAGTATGGGTGCTCCTTGGTGGCATGAACTCTCTGGCACCGGTTCTTATTGTTCGCAGTCCGAGTTGCAGGCAGCTGTGGAAAATTTAATTATTGTTTCCAGCCACAATAGTATTGTGGGCAATGATATGAGCTTAAGTGGTTTGGTAAGTGTAGTTTGTATTTGTATTAAACACTAGTTTTTCAATTACTACTTCAATTTGCCACATTTTAATTAAACCCTAATTATAGAGAAGCAAATAACATTTTAAAAACAAAAAAGGCAACCAGATAAACATTGACATAATAAAAATTACCACTACTCATTGATTGTGGCTGCATTCAACCATTTTATTTTACAAATTGTTTTCCTCTTTTTTCCTTTCATATCCTGCAGAATAATGACATGTTTTACATGCAATTAAACAAACAATCGGAAAAATTTCAGCAGAATTTTAACAATCCTGATAATTTCTACAAACAACATAAAACTCGTGCCACAACAACAGCAACAACAAGTGGCAATAGTAAAAATCGCAGAAACGTTAAAACAAACCACGAAACCACAAAAAGTGTAAGAGCAAGAGACGCCAACAAGGGCAAAAGGAACATTAATGAAATGAATACTTCTGCATTAACCAGCTTCACAACTGCAACATCATCTGCCACAACTTTAAAGGAAACCTTTTCTGCTGCTGCTGACACCGTTACCACCGATTCTCCAACGAACGTGATTTCCCGTTATGCTCCCCAAACGTACGATGCTGTTTGGGCTATTGCTTTATCACTGCGTGGCGCCGAACAACGTTGGCGTAAGGATGCCATGCAACAATCGAAATTAGATCGTTTCGATTATACACGCAGTGACATGGCCAGCGAATTTTTACAACAAATGGGAAAATTGGATTTTTTGGGTGTATCGGTGAGTGTGTGGTCAATAATGAAATTGAAAATGTTTAATAAACATGTCAAACAACATTGAAACATATGAAGCTTCGAAAAATCATGTTTATTTTGTAACTTAATGGTAAAACTTAAATTAATTTTGTAGAGTCCTATGATGACGGTCTGGTTATAGGCCAATTTAAACCGGATACTACAAAACAAGTCAATAAAGATCTAAAGATCTAAAGATCTAAGATCTAGATCTAAACAAGATCTAAACAATTACACACTTACTAACTTACTAACTTACTAACTAACTAACTTACTAACTTACTAACTTACTAACTTACTAACTTACTAACTTACTAACTTACTAACTTACTAACTTACTAACTTACTAACTTACTAACTTACTAACTTACTAACTTACTAACTTACTAACTTACTAACTTACTAACTTACTAACTTACTAACTTACTAACTTACTAACTTACTAACTTACTAACTTACTAACTTACTAACTTACTAACTTACTAACTTACTTAACTTACTAACTTACTCACTTACTAGCATTGCATATTTGCAATCTAAACTTTCCTTCAAATATAATTTCAAAAATTAACATCCTATTTCTTTACACACACACATACATACATACATACTTACATACATATCTAACAATTAACCTAATTATATTACCTTCTTCTTTTTCAACTTTGTCATCGTCATCAACATCATTCACCTTTCATCTCTATCATCCATCTGCATACAGGGTCCTGTTTCGTTCAGTGGTCCTGATCGCATTGGCACCACTGCCTTCTATCAAATACAAAATGGTCAACTCGAGCCAATAGCGTTATATTATCCCGCCGCCAATGCATTAGACTTTCAGTGTCCACACTGTAAACATGTTAAATGGCATGGCGGTCAGGTGCCAATAGCAAAAAGGGTTTTCAAAGTACGTGTAGTGACAATAGCACCTTTGGCATTTTACACAATTGCCACACTGGCGTCAGTGGGTATAGCGATGGCATTGGCATTTCTGGCATTTAACCTGCATTTTCGTAAATTAAAGTAAGTGCTTAGTAAGTGTAAAATAAAATGAAATAAAATAAAATAATTTTCAAACATAAATAAAAGGTGAAAGGAAAATTAAAATGAAAGCAAAATAGCTCTTTGTTGAAATGTTGAAATTTAAAAAAAGAAAAATAACAAATTTATTTTATAAATTTTAATTCAAGAAAAGGTTTGCTAACCTTTTAAAAACAAACTTATTTAAATATCTCCATAAAAGTAAAAAAATATTTCCTCTTAAAGTTTGGTTTTATGGAAACCCGCCTAAAATTTAGTTTCTATATTTTTTTTTTGCAAAGATTTTGTTAATTGCTTTCATTTCTTTTCCCGTGTAGCTTTTAATGCCTCTTCCTTTTTAGCTTTTCAAATGTTTTTTCTTTTCTCGTTTTTTTTTTTTTTATAAATTAGAGCCATTAAATTGTCAAGTCCAAAATTAAGTAACATCACCGCTGTGGGTTGTATTTTTGTCTATACTGCTGTCATACTTTTGGGTTTGGATTATTCCACTTTGCCTTCACATGAGGATTCTTTTGCTACTGTTTGCACGGTAAGATTTTCTTTTATTTTCTGAATTTCTTTTATTAACGTCTTCTTGTAACTTTTTTGGTTTTTTATTACGGAATTTAAAATTTACTAAAAATGCTAATTAACTGCAAGCACGGAAACAAACACTATTAAAGCAAATTTTTTTGTCATTAAATAACTATTAAATCTTCAATAACGTTAGAACTAGAACTGAACTAGAACTGAACTAGAACTGAACTAGAACTGAACTAGAACTGAACTAGAACTGAACTAGAACTGAACTAGAACTGAACTAGAACTGAACTAGAACTGAACTAGAACTGAACTAGAACTGAACTAGAACTGAACTAGAACTGAACTAGAACTGAACTAGAACTGAACTAGAACTGAACTAGAACTGAACTAGAACTGAACTAGAACTGAACTAGAACTGAACTTGAACTGAATGATGTACATGTGTAGAGTATTTACGTAGACAAATAGAAGGAAAATCAACATTCGTAATTGATGAGTTGTTGAAAGAATGCCTTTTATATATATGTATGTCACGACGTCCTTTTTTGCCAAATAAATATTCATGCTTAATTTATGTAAATATAACAGCAAATACGAAAAAATTTAACAACAATTTTGTTTGCTTTTCCTTAACATCTTGATTTTGTTTGATATGCGTCTTAACAAGAAAAAAACATATTGTAAACAAATTTTTCCTTTTTCATACACTTGTTGAAGTGTAAAACTATGTTTCCTTAAACCACTCCGTCTAATGCACACACATTACACGAACGTAAGTAGAAACCATGGTAGTAAAATGAAAATCTTCAAAATTTTTTCGAAAAATTCTGGGTGTAATTGTATTTTGTTGCTTTTTTATATATTTTTTTTTTTGATTCATTTTCAATGTTTCCCCGGTGTGACATAAATTTTTCATTTTGTTTTATTTATTTTTTCCCGGATTGTAAATTATGTTGTCTGCTAAGTATGTTTTACTCTTAGATTTAGTATATAACAATGTTTTAATGTTGTAGTATTAGTAGAAAACAATGTCTGTCTTTGTTAATGTGTGTGCGTGTTTAGAATAAATGTTTGTATTTGGTCGACCTTTCAGTGTTTGTTCCTTTCCGTTTTCTCACATCTATACATAAGTTTATTCATTCCCTTATTTGTGTGAGTAGAAGATTTGATTCCTTAATAGTAAATTGATGATGTGATTTTTATTTTCCATTTTTCTCACATTTCCGTTTTGCAGTAATGTTATTGTTCTTGTTCTTAACTGAGTTTATTTGTGTCTATATTTTATGTTTTGAAATTAATTCCATGTATTTGGAAATTTTTATTTGTTGTTTGCCATCCACTTAAGTGTAATTAATTTATTGTTTCTTTAGTAGTTTTTGTTTTTTTTTAATGACCTACAAAATATGGTCAAAGTAAACATGATCTGTGGCCGATTTTGTACGTGTTTGTCTGCTTGTGGGATTACAAGTGATTTTATTTAAATGAAGACCATGTAATTAGATAAAATATGTATATTGAGTTCTGTTGGTAAATTAAGATGTTTTTGAACTCATTAAGTGTGCGAAAACGTCAGAAATGTTTACTTCTTGTTCAGTTCTATTTCAGTTCTAGTTCAGTTCTAGTTTAGTTCTAGTTCAGTTCTAGTTTAGTTCTAGTTCAGTTCTAGTTCAGTTCTAGTTCAGTTCTAGTTCAGTTCTAGTTCAGTTTTTCTGAATTTCTTTTATTAACGTCTTCTTGTAACTTTTTGGTTTTTTATTACGGAATTTAAAATTTACTAAAAATGCTAATTAACTGCAAGCACGGAAACAAACACTATTAAAGCAAATTTTTTTGTCATTAAATAACTATTAAATCTTCAATAACGTTAGAACTAGAACTGAACTAGAACTGAACTAGAACTGAACTAGAACTGAACTAGAACTGAACTAGAACTGAACTAGAACTGAACTAGAACTGAACTAGAACTGAACTAGAACTGAACTAGAACTGAACTAGAACTGAACTAGAACTGAACTAGAACTGAACTAGAACTGAACTAGAACTGAACTAGAACTGAACTAGAACTGAACTAGAACTGAACTAGAACTGAACTAGAACTGAACTAGAACTGAACTAGAACTGAACTAGAACTGAACTAGAACTGAACTAGAACTGAACTAGAACTGAACTAGAACTGAACTAGAACTGAACTAGAACTGAACTAGAACTGAACTAGAACTGAACTAGAACTGAACTAGAACTGAACTAGAACTGAACTAGAACTGAACTAGAACTGAACTAGAACTGAACTAGAACTGAACTAGAACTGAACTAGAACTGAACTAGAACTGAACTAGAACTGAACTAGAACTGAACTAGAACTGAACTAGAACTGAACTAGAACTGAACTAGAACTGAACTAGAACTGAACTAGAACTGAACTAGAACTGAACTAGAACTGAACTAGAACTGAACTAGAACTGAACTAGAACTGAACTAGAACTGAACTAGAACTGAACTAGAACTGAACTAGAACTGAACTAGAACTGAACTAGAACTGAACTAGAACTGAACTAGAGAACTGAACTAGAACTGAACTAGAACTGAACTAGAACTGAACTAGAACTGAACTAGAACTGAACTAGAACTGAACTAGAACTGAACTAGAACTGAACTAGAACTGAACTAGAACTGAACTAGAACTGAACTAGAACTGAACTAGAACTGAACTAGAACTGAACTAGAACTGAACTAGAACTGAACTAGAACTGAACTAGAACTAAACTAGAACTGAACTAGAACTAAACTAGAACTGAACTAGAACTGAAATAGAACTGAACAAGAAGTAAACATTTCTGACGTTTTCGCACACTTAATGAGTTCAAAAACATCTTAATTTACCAACAGAACTCAATATACATATTTTATCTAATTACATGGTCTTCATTTAAATAAAATCACTTGTAATCCCACAAGCAGACAAACACGTACAAAATCGGCCACAGATCATGTTTACTTTGACCATATTTTGTAGGTCATTAAAAAAAAACAAAAACTACTAAAGAAACAATAAATTAATTACACTTAAGTGGATGGCAAACAACAAATAAAAATTCCAAATACATGGAATTAATTTCAAAACATAAAATATAGACACAAATAAACTCAGTTAAGAACAAGAACAATAACATTACTGCAAAACGGAAATGTGAGAAAAATGGAAAATAAAAATCACATCATCAATTTACTATTAAGGAATCAAATCTTCTACTCACACAAATAAGGGAATGAATAAACTTATGTATAGATGTGAGAAAACGGAAAGGAACAAACACTGAAAGGTCGACCAAATACAAACATTTATTCTAAACACGCACACACATTAACAAAGACAGACATTGTTTTCTACTAATACTACAACATTAAAACATTGTTATATACTAAATCTAAGAGTAAAACATACTTAGCAGACAACATAATTTACAATCCGGGAAAAAATAAATAAAACAAAATGAAAAATTTATGTCACACCGGGGAAACATTGAAAATGAATCAAAAAAAAATATATATAAAAAAGCAACAAAATACAATTACACCCAGAATTTTTCGAAAAAATTTTGAAGATTTTCATTTTACTACCATGGTTTCTACTTACGTTCGTGTAATGTGTGTGCATTAGACGGAGTGGTTTAAGGAAACATAGTTTTACACTTCAACAAGTGTATGAAAAAGGAAAAATTTGTTTACAATATGTTTTTTTCTTGTTAAGACGCATATCAAACAAAATCAAGATGTTAAGGAAAAGCAAACAAAATTGTTGTTAAATTTTTTCGTATTTGCTGTTATATTTACATAAATTAAGCATGAATATTTATTTGGCAAAAAGGACGTCGTGACATACATATATATAAAAGGCATTCTTTCACAACTCATCAATTACGAATGTTGATTTTCTTCTATTTGTCTACGTAAATACTCTACACATGTACATCATTCAGTTCAAGTTCAGTTCTAGTTCAGTTCTAGTTCAGTTCTAGTTCAGTTCTAGTTCAGTTCTAGTTCAGTTCTAGTTCAGTTCTAGTTCAGTTCTAGTTCAGTTCTAGTTCAGTTCTAGTTCAGTTCTAGTTCAGTTCTAGTTCAGTTCTAGTTCAGTTCTAGTTCAGTTCTAGTTCAGTTCTAGTTCAGTTCTAGTTCAGTTCTAGTTCAGTTCTAGTTCAGTTCTAGTTCAGTTCTAGTTCAGTTCTAGTTCAGTTCTAGTTCAGTTCTAGTTCAGTTCTAGTTCAGTTCTAGTTCAGTTCTAGTTCAGTTCTAGTTCAGTTCTAGTTCAGTTCTAGTTCAGTTCTAGTTCAGTTCTAGTTCAGTTCTAGTTCAGTTCTAGTTCAGTTCTAGTTCAGTTCTAGTTCAGTTCTAGTTCAGTTCTAGTTCAGTTTTAGTTCAGTTCTAGTTCAGTTCTAGTTCAGTTCTAGTTCAGTTCTAGTTCAGTTCTAGTTCAGTTCTAGGTTAGTTCTAGTTCAGTTCTAGTTCAGTTCTAGTTCAGTTCTAGTTATGTTCTAGTTCAGTTCTAGTTCAGTTCTAGTTCAGTTCTAGTTCAGTTCTAGTTCAGTTTCAGTTCTTCAGTTCTAGTTCAGTTCTAGTTCAGTTCTAGTTCAGTTCTAGTTCAGTTCTAGTTCAGTTCTAGTTCAGTTCTAGTTCAGTTCTAGTTCAGTTCTAGTTCAGTTCTAGTTCAGTTCTAGTTCAGTTCTAGTTCAGTTCTAGTTCAGTTCTAGTTCAGTTCTAGTTCAGTTCTAGTTCAGTTCTAGTTCAGTTCTAGTTCAGTTCTAGTTCAGTTCTAGTTCAGTTCTAGTTCAGTTCTAGTTCAGTTCTAGTTCAGTTCTAGTTCAGTTCTAGTTCAGTTCTAGTTCAGTTCTAGTTCAGTTCTAGTTCAGTTCTAGTTCAGTTCTAGTTCAGTTCTAGTTCAGTTCTAGTTCAGTTCTAGTTCAGTTCTAGTTCAGTTCTAGTTCAGTTCTAGTTCAGTTCTAGTTCAGTTCTAGTTCAGTTCTAGTTCAGTTCTAGTTCAGTTCTAGTTCAGTTCTAGTTCAGTTCTAGTTCAGTTCTAGTTCAGTTCTAGTTCAGTTCTAGTTCAGTTCTAGTTCAGTTCTAGTTCAGTTCTAGTTCAGTTCTAGTTCAGTTCTAGTTCAGTTCTAGTTCAGTTCTAGTTCAGTTCTAGTTCAGTTCTAGTTCAGTTCTAGTTCAGTTCTAGTTCAGTTCTAGTTCAGTTCTAGTTCAGTTCTAGTTCAGTTCTAGTTCAGTTCTAGTTCAGTTCTAGTTCAGTTCTAGTTCAGTTCTAGTTCAGTTCTAGTTCAGTTCTAGTTCAGTTCTAGTTCAGTTCTAGTTCAGTTCTAGTTCAGTTCTAGTTCAGTTCTAGTTCAGTTCTAGTTCAGTTCTAGTTCAGTTCTAGTTCAGTTCTAGTTCAGTTCTAGTTCAGTTCTAGTTCAGTTCTAGTTCAGTTCTAGTTCAGTTCTAGTTCAGTTCTAGTTCAGTTCTAGTTAAGTTCTAGTTAAGTTCTAGTTCAGTTCTAGTTCAGTTCTAGTTCAGTTCTAGTTCAGTTCTAGTTCAGTTCTAGTTCAGTTCTAGTTCAGTTCTAGTTCAGTTCTAGTTCAGTTCTAGTTCAGTTCTAGTTCAGTTCTAGTTCAGTTCTAGTTCAGTTATAGTTCAGTTCTAGTTCAGTTCCAGTTCAGTTCTATTTCAGTTCTAGTTCAGTTCTAGTTCAGTTCTAGTTCAGTTCTAGTTCAGTTCTAGTTCACTTCTACTATTTGTTTTCATTTTCCATCATCATCTGTTTATTATGACTTTCACCTTGAAATTTATATGAATTTAATAAATTCGTATTGAATTCATGAGTTTATCGTTAAAACTTTTCCAAATTAAAGTTAAGCCATAAAAGAAATACAAATATATTTATTATTTTTCTTATTTTGAACATCTTACAAAAAATTATATGTATTTTCAATTACGAAGACTTTTTCGTCGTCTTGTTACAATTATTATTTTTCTTTTTTTTACTGATTTCTTTGCAGGCACGAGTTTATTTGCTGTCAGCTGGGTTCTCGTTGGCCTTCGGTTCAATGTTTGCCAAAACATATCGTGTTCATCGTATTTTCACACGCACCGGCAGTGTTTTCAAGGATAAAATGCTACAGGATATTCAACTTATTTTATTAGTTTGCGGCCTGTTGCTAGTCGATGGTCTTGTTGTCACCTTATGGGTTGTCACTGATCCCATGGAACGGCATTTGCATAATTTAACATTGGAAATCAGCAATATAGATCGAAGTGTTGTCTACCAGCCGCAGGTAAATACAAATATTCATACATTTCCCTCTCTCACAAACACAAACTTACACACAAATGCTAATACATCCATTTAAATGAATACATTATTCCTGTCTCACTACCACCATTTCCCCTTCTTCTCAGCAAAACCAACAACATTATGAAAGGTCCTTGTAAAAGTGTTATATGTCAAGTGTTTTGTGTCTGAGTATTTGTTTTCATTTGTGCGTAAAGTGTCAGTTTTGCGTTGGCAAGATTTTGAGTTGTCATTTTGTAAGCGTTATGGAGGGGGATGGTATAATCGGGGTCTCGGTTTATTGGTTTATAAATTTGTAAATGACTTTGTTTGTAGTTTGTGTTTTTGGTTCTTGTTTTGTTTGTCTTTTGTCCATATCCATTTGGGAATGTTTTCGTTGTTGATATTGACTGTTTTGTATTCGTATTTGAGTTAGCGTTTTATTTTATACTTCATCTCTTTTGCTTGTTTGTTGACTTTTCAATTAGATTGCAACAGAAAACTGTAAACGAAATTGCTTTAAATTTAATGGCAAATAAGATTTTATTGGATTTCTTTTGAATACGTTTTTAATAAAATCATTATGAATTTTTTATGATTTTAAATTTCAATTAACAGTTATTGGTTTAAGACTTAAAGGTCGCGGTAAATTAATATCTCACTAGGGGATTTTTTAAAGTTTTTAATTTAAGATAACAATTTAAGTGAAATCAAAAATGTACATATTAACCGTAACAAAACACTACAAACCCTATACTGTAAAATGTCTCCAATTAGCATTTGAACTTAAGTAGTGATTACTTTTAGTAAATACCGGTAATTATTTGTTTGCTTTTATGTAAGACAGTTTTCTTATATATTATTAATCTTTCAGCATTTTTAATCTAAACAAGAAATGTCTAAAAATAATCTTCAAGCAGTAATAGCTTTTGTATATGTGTCTTTTTTATCCTATACGAATAAACTTTTATTATACATATGACCCTACAACTAGCATAAAATTAAACTAGAATAGAACCAGGAAAGAATAAGAACATAACAAGAACAGAATAAGAACAGAAGTAGAACAAAACTAGAACAGAACTAGAACAGAACTAGAACAGAACTAGAACAGAACTAGAACAGAACTAAAACAGAACTGGAACAGAACTAGAACAGAACTAGAACAGAACTAGAACAGAACTAGAACAGAACTAGAACAGAACTAGAACAGAACTAGAACAGAACTAGAACAGAACTAGAACAGAACTAGAACAGAACTAGAACAGAATTAGAACAGAACTAGAACAGAACTAGAACAGAACTAGAACAGAACTAGAACAGAACTAGAACAGAACTAGAACAGAACTAGAACGGAACTAGAACAGAACTAGAACAGAACTAGAACAGAACTAGAACGGAACTAGAACAGAACTAGAACAGAACTAGAACAGAACTAGAACAGAACTAGAACAGAACTAGAACAGAACTAGAACAGAACTAGAACAGAACTAGAACAGAACTAGAACAGAACTAGAAAAGAACTAGAACAGAACTAGAACAGAACTAGAACAGAACTAAAACAGAACTAGAACAGAACTAGAACAGAACTAGAACAGAACTAGAACAGAACTAGAACAGAACTAGAACAGAACTAGAACAGAACTAGAACAGAACTAGAACAGAACTAGAACAGAACTAGAACAGAACTAGAACAGAACTGGAACAGAACTAGAACAGAACTAGAACAGAACTAGAACAGAACTAGAACAGAACTAGAACAGAACTAGAATAGAACAGAACTAGAACAGAACTAGAACAGAACTAGAACAGAACTAGAACAGAACTAGAACAGAACTAGAACAGAACTAGAACAGAACTAGAACAGAACTAGAACAGAACTAGAACAGAACTAGAACAGAACTAGAACAGAACTAGAACAGAACTAGAACAGAACTAGAGCTGAACTAGAATTTAAAATTCGTTGCAACCCGTTACACTACTCAAACTGATTTCCTTTACTTCTTCGTAACATTTCAACATTACGTTTTGTTTTCTTTTCAGGTGGAAGTCTGTCGTTCACAACACACACAAACCTGGCTGGGAGCTCTATACAGCTATAAGGGTCTTTTGCTGGTGGTTGGTGTCTATATGGCCTGGGAAACACGTCATGTAAAAATACCAGCTCTCAATGATTCACAATACATTGGAGTGTCTGTGTACAGTGTTGTCATAACAAGTGGCATTGTAGTGGTTTTGGCAAATCTTATATCCGAACGTGTTACATTGGCTTTCATAACGATAACAGCATTAATACTCACCTCAACAACAGCCACTTTATGTTTGCTTTTTATACCCAAGTTGCATGACATATGGGGGAGAAGTAAGTTGAAATGGTTTTCTTTTCTTTATTAAATAATTTTTTTCGCATTCTTTAGTTTTTAATGTAATACATATATATTTTTTTCTTTAATTTTTATTTTATATACTTTAGATGATGTTGTTGATCCTGTTATCCATAGCATGGGCTTAAAAATGGAATGTAATACTCGCAGATTTATGTTAGATGATCGGCGTGAATTGCAATATAGAGTAGAAGTACAAAATCGTGTGTATAAAAAGGAAATAGCTAATTTAGATGCTGAAATCAAAAAACTGGAAAAAATGCTAGAATCTGGTACAGCATCAACGACTACTTCATCATCTACTTCTATATTTGCGGCGTTAAAGGTAAGTTCGCTTAACATTAAAATTTAATTCTTTAAATGTAGAAGCAAAACAATATTTTCAAAAATTTTTAAATTTTGTAATTCATTTTTTCTGAAAACCGAAAATGTATATTTATTTATTTCCAGCCTGAAGTAACCTTTACCAGCGACACTTTTACCCACCTGCCCGCTCCTAGTCATGGCAGTAAGTCACGCACACCCAGCATATCAGGTATTTTACCAAATCTTTTACTCTCGGTACTACCACCCGTAATACCCAGAGCTAGCTGGCCTTCGGCTGAGTATATGCAAATACCTATGAGAAAATCAGTAACATTTGCCTCTCAACCACACCTTGAAGATCGTACCATAGCCGAATCTTGTTTGCCGGCACAAGATCTACTGAATTTGCGTTTAGCCCACCAACATGCTACCGAAGCGAAAACCGGTCTAATCAACAGATTACGTGGCATCTTTACACGCACACAATCTAGTAATAAGGGTTCTTTAGCCAGTCTAGCGGATCAGAAAGGCATTAAGGCTGCTCTGAAAACACACATGGGTCTTTTCACCCGCCTCATACCCTCCTCTCAAACAGCCTCCTGTAATGCCATATATAGTGAACGAAAATCGGAAGTAGATTTATGTCTCCATCAAACGGGAGATAATAATCTTAAACCGCTTAAACGCAAGTCATTAGCCAAAAGTGGCACTCACTTAGATGTAACACCCATAGATCCTAATTTCCTACCCATACCCACCATATCAGCTGAGACCATAGATATAGCTCAGCAGTGTCAGACACACTATCAGCCGCAACACACACAGTCCACGTTTAATGTACCCATAATCGAAGTAGAAAATAAGTATATTTTAGAACCCGAAACTAAAGTTAATTTTCAATTACCCGCCAATCGTAGACCGTCAATAGCTCAAATTCATCCCTCGCTAAGGGAGAGAGTAAAAGGTTCTCCTAGATTTCCTCATAGAGTACTACCGATTGCCAGTAGTTTAAGTGCTCTAGAGGAAACCAACGATCGGGGTTCAGTGAAAGGTAGAATGTCTTTGAAAAGAGCTTCTATTGTGGGTAATTGGAAATCGATGGAGGTTTCGTCGGGCACTAGACTTTCTTTAACCGATTCTCATGATGATATGCGCAAAATGGAAAATATAACAGTGGAAATTAATAATAAGGGTAAGGAGGATATTATAACGGTAGAAATAACGCATGTAACCGAGGACTAGGAAATGTTGAAATGTTAATCGTTTTATTAAATTATATTTTTTTATCAAAAGTTTAAATTTTCCGAAATTTCATACATGTATCAGTCAAAAAGTTCATTTGTCACTTTTTGCACGAACTGATCCTTAGAACATTTTCTCAGCAGATCATCTAAACTTAAATGCTCTCTAATGTGCTTTCATACAAATATGTATTTGCCACTCTGTGTCAATGTCTGATTTAAAACAATTGTGATCACTTCAGAACCTGAGAGTAAGATCGATCATTATAAAAACAAAATGTGAAGGCCTAATACTAATGATGGGTAATGAACACTCTGCATTGCTCCCTCTCTCTCTGATCCGATAGCTTAAATACGGGTAGAAAGTAAGACCATATTTAAAAATAATCATGACTACTTAAGATCAAATATAATCGCCTAATTATTGTTATAATCAACGTGCCTCTTTCGACAGCTGTAGCTTGTTTATTAATCTTGTAAGAAAACAAATCAGAACCTTGTAAGAACCTTTTGAAAACCGAAAAAGTACCAAAAAGTTCCCTTTTATGGGTTTTCATCTAATTCACACTCTACATACTTAATTTCATATTGCTAGGTTCAATATTAGAAAAAATTTCAAAAGTACCTTTTAAAAACAAAAAAGTACCATAAAGTTCACTTTTATGGCTTCTTACTTAAACCAGGCTTCACATAATAATAGCTCTCGCTCTGCTACTCTTGCTCTGCTGCTCTCGCCCTGCCTTGTTTTTATAAACAAGAGTACAATAACAAAATTTATCTTATGATTATGTATTTTGTTTTTGTTTGCAACTTCTGTTTGAGCATGAATAAAAAATCTCAATTTTTGATGAAATTTTCAGAGGTTGTCTCGGATTTTTGCTTATATCTTTGATATTTATGGACCGATTTTGCTGATTTTAAATAGCGATTTAAAGCTGTCTAACAGAAATTTTGAAGATTCGGATCTCGCCGATGTCCTCTAAAACCTAATTTCAACAAACACACAGACAGACAGACGGACATAGCTTAATCAACTCCGCTGCCTATAAGGATCCAGAATATATATACTTTATAGTCCAACAATAATACTTTTTTTTGAACTAAAGAAATACGAAAATTTCTGAAAATATGAATTATTTATCATTGGTACCTTTTTGTTTGGTAGGGTGTTATGCACATGTGCTGATGTTGTTAACGCCTAAAAATACACCCACCTTGACTCTGAGTCGTTTTTGGAGTCGATTAAGTCATGTCCGTTGGCCAAATATGTGTTTCGGCATAGGAACAAAGCCTATTGAAATCGGTACATTATTTTACCTTGCATCCCTACATCTGGACCTCCCGATTGATCGGCACAACTAAGTTTTCTATAAGCATAAATGACACTTTGAAATGATTGGCCTGTATTTGACCCTAGCACCCATACAAACCCCCAATAATAGACAGTTTTCAACTATTTTTCAATACCGTCCGTCCTTGGGTCAAAAAAGGAATAATGCCAAATTTTATCGAATTATCTTGAAATTTGGGATCTGTATCGTGCGCACAAGCACGGACAGACGGAAGGACGGATGGATGGACAGACGGACTTAGCTAAATCGACTTAGAAAGTGATTCTAAGCAGATTAATATACTTTAAGGTGTTTGCAGGATCAATATTTTTGGGTGTTTCAAACATCAGCACAAATGCATAATACGCTCCCCATAGTGGTGTAGAGTATAATTATTCCTTCTTTAAATTTTATGAGGATGGGTCAATGCTTGACCCTAGCTTCCACATATTTTAAAAATCGAAAAGCTGTTTAAACACTTCGGAATTGAGGTAAATTTTAACAATAAAAATGTCTTTATGGAAAATAAATAATTAATGTACTCATAGTGTAGGGTATGGTCGGCAAAGATCGTTCATAATTGGTGCTCAAAAATCGCATCAAAGAGAGTTTTTAGAGTGACAAAAAATGTACGTTATTATAACAAATTTATGAGAGTGTTCACAGGATAACCCTCATACTCAAAGTGTAGCATACCATATGGTCGGCTTAGCTCGTTCTTCAGTTGAGCTCAAAAACCGCTCAAAAACTTTATTATAACGAACTAATAAGAGAGAGTTTTTATAGTAATAAAAATGTCCTTTATTATAACGAACTTATGAGAGTGTTCACAGGATAACCCATTGATACTTTTGTAAACCAAATTTCTATTTTATTAAACTTTGATAAGAATAGAAAAGCATCTAAGTTATTTTATTTAATTTTAACTCTTTTAAGTCTATTCAACTGTGTGCCAAATTGAAACTTTACTTTCTTATTTTAGATTTAAGATACTTTACAAAATACTTTACAAATACTTTAATACTTTAAGTTTAGTTAAAACAACTTAGGAAATCATTAAAAAAGAACACTAAAACATAAAACTCATAACAATTGACCAATCTAGTAAAGAAAAAAAGAAGAAAAACTGTAACAAAAAAATTAAATAAAAATACAGCTCTAAGCTAAAAATTATTTTTTAAAATAAATTTAAGTAAAATAACAAAAACATTAAAACATTTCATTAACGATAAGTAGAAACAAACATTTTATTTAGTTATAAGTAGAAAAAGAAAAACAAAAACCACTTCCTAAAGAAACCAAACAAAAACTAAGAAAGCGATTTAAGTCAATCATAAAAGTAGTGAAAAAAACTCTTTGAAAAATAAAATTAACTCAATATGGAAACCTAAAAGAAGAAAATCTTCTTCAACACAAGCAATTATATGAAAGGAAACCAAAAGGAAAATAATAATAAATATGAAAACTAAGCAATAATTTGTTACAAAAAAAAGAATTTACACTGAAACTGTTGATGTGTTTAAGAACAAAAAAAAGAAAACCAAAGAAAGATGTGTACCTTTTCCCCAAAAATAAAGCATAAACCTAAAAAAAAAAATTAAAAAAAATTTTAAATAAGCAAAAAAAAATAACAATAAAACGAAACAACAAATTTGTAAATTAATGTATGTCAATATTAGAAAAAATAAAAAGAAACAAAGAAAATTAAGTGTTATTTTATGGCCATTAATTCAAGCGACTACTTCCGCCGGAAATGGTTGTTGCAATAACAAGGAATATTGTTATTTTTAGCTAAAACCTCTGTGGCTCATAAATTACTTAATTTCTAAATCATTTATATTTTTCTTTTTCCGTTTTATTGCCCCATTAGTCTTGTTCGTATCATTAAAGAATCTGCAAAGTTAACATTTTTAAATCTTTTTTACTTTTAAAAACATGAAAAATTTCATTTACACTCGTCGTCGACCACTACTTTAAACATGGCTAAAAGGCCATATAGTCTATAGACTAAACTATAATCTAGTGTATAGTCTAGTCTATAGTCTAGTCTATAGTCTAGTCTATAGTCTAGTCTATAGTCTAGTCTATAGTCTAGTCTATAGTCTAGTCTATAGTCTAGT
>NC_060950.1:10306796-10308655 GCF_022045245.1 Lucilia cuprina
TCAGTTCTAGTTCAGTTCTAGTTCAGTTCTAGTTCAGTTATAGTTCAGTTCTAGTTCAGTTCCAGTTCAGTTCTATTTCAGTTCTAGTTCAGTTCTAGTTCAGTTCTAGTTCAGTTCTAGTTCAGTTCTAGTTCACTTCTACTATTTGTTTTCATTTTCCATCATCATCTGTTTATTATGACTTTCACCTTGAAATTTATATGAATTTAATAAATTCGTATTGAATTCATGAGTTTATCGTTAAAACTTTTCCAAATTAAAGTTAAGCCATAAAAGAAATACAAATATATTTATTATTTTTCTTATTTTGAACATCTTACAAAAAATTATATGTATTTTCAATTACGAAGACTTTTTCGTCGTCTTGTTACAATTATTATTTTTCTTTTTTTTACTGATTTCTTTGCAGGCACGAGTTTATTTGCTGTCAGCTGGGTTCTCGTTGGCCTTCGGTTCAATGTTTGCCAAAACATATCGTGTTCATCGTATTTTCACACGCACCGGCAGTGTTTTCAAGGATAAAATGCTACAGGATATTCAACTTATTTTATTAGTTTGCGGCCTGTTGCTAGTCGATGGTCTTGTTGTCACCTTATGGGTTGTCACTGATCCCATGGAACGGCATTTGCATAATTTAACATTGGAAATCAGCAATATAGATCGAAGTGTTGTCTACCAGCCGCAGGTAAATACAAATATTCATACATTTCCCTCTCTCACAAACACAAACTTACACACAAATGCTAATACATCCATTTAAATGAATACATTATTCCTGTCTCACTACCACCATTTCCCCTTCTTCTCAGCAAAACCAACAACATTATGAAAGGTCCTTGTAAAAGTGTTATATGTCAAGTGTTTTGTGTCTGAGTATTTGTTTTCATTTGTGCGTAAAGTGTCAGTTTTGCGTTGGCAAGATTTTGAGTTGTCATTTTGTAAGCGTTATGGAGGGGGATGGTATAATCGGGGTCTCGGTTTATTGGTTTATAAATTTGTAAATGACTTTGTTTGTAGTTTGTGTTTTTGGTTCTTGTTTTGTTTGTCTTTTGTCCATATCCATTTGGGAATGTTTTCGTTGTTGATATTGACTGTTTTGTATTCGTATTTGAGTTAGCGTTTTATTTTATACTTCATCTCTTTTGCTTGTTTGTTGACTTTTCAATTAGATTGCAACAGAAAACTGTAAACGAAATTGCTTTAAATTTAATGGCAAATAAGATTTTATTGGATTTCTTTTGAATACGTTTTTAATAAAATCATTATGAATTTTTTATGATTTTAAATTTCAATTAACAGTTATTGGTTTAAGACTTAAAGGTCGCGGTAAATTAATATCTCACTAGGGGATTTTTTAAAGTTTTTAATTTAAGATAACAATTTAAGTGAAATCAAAAATGTACATATTAACCGTAACAAAACACTACAAACCCTATACTGTAAAATGTCTCCAATTAGCATTTGAACTTAAGTAGTGATTACTTTTAGTAAATACCGGTAATTATTTGTTTGCTTTTATGTAAGACAGTTTTCTTATATATTATTAATCTTTCAGCATTTTTAATCTAAACAAGAAATGTCTAAAAATAATCTTCAAGCAGTAATAGCTTTTGTATATGTGTCTTTTTTATCCTATACGAATAAACTTTTATTATACATATGACCCTACAACTAGCATAAAATTAAACTAGAATAGAACCAGGAAAGAATAAGAACATAACAAGAACAGAATAAGAACAGAAGTAGAACAAAACTAGAACAGAACTAGAACAGAACTAGAACAGAACTAGAACAGAACTAGAACAGAACTAAAACAGAACTGGAACAGAACTAGAACAGAACTAGAACAGAACTAGAAC
>NC_060950.1:10308755-10311531 GCF_022045245.1 Lucilia cuprina
TATAGTCTGGACTATAGAACTGTCTATAGTCTGGACTATAGAACTGTCTATAGTCTGGACTATAGAACTGTCTATAGTCTGGACTATAGAACTGTCTATAGTCTGGACGAATTTATACCCTGAACTATAAACTAATCTTTAGTATATACTCATGACTAATCTATAGTCTGTACTTTAGATCATTCTATTTTCTTTTTAATTTTTAGCCCACTATGCACTTTATATGTGTAGTGTGTGATATGTTTTTTTTTTGTCACTTGAGTGTTCATACAGTACAATGCTCATACTAGTTTGTATGCAATCAATAAAATATAATAATGTCACCGAAAAAGATATTTTTTTATTGTCAGTTTTAAAAAAAAGATTTTAAAACACAAACCAAAAATATATGTAAAAATACATAGATAACAAGGAAACATGTTTTAAATGGAAATTCTAATCCTTTATAGAATAAAGCAATAAAACAAATAAATAAGTTAAAAGTGAAAATCGAAAAGAACTTGTTCACATTCCGAACTGTAATTTATATTGAGTTAAAAAGTATTTTTAAAGCAAAATTACGTTGTAGTAAGTTTTTCTGAAAATAAATATGCAATTAGAAATAGCCAGATAAGGGACAAGTGCTTGGTTCGATCTCTGAATAAATTTGAAATTGCCTGAAAATATCTTCATATTAACAATTATATTTTGTATATCAAAGAGATTTGTGTATCAAAGTTTTTTAAAACTTCCATTCTCAATTTGAAATAGTTTTTTTAATATGTATCTTTATACTTTTCATATAACGATTTCAATTATCGATATCTTTTATATAATTTTATAATTTCAGTATGAGTATGTTGAAACGATTTGAAGATGAATTTGTTTTCTTTAGTTTTATTACCTTCATTTTATTTTTTTTTTATTATATTGATGCATGTAAAAATTTTATAAAATTGATATGATCTTAAGTATAAAAGTCATAACGATGTCAACCGTATGACAGTTATATTATAATCTTTAAGAAAAATGTTTTTAAAATGTTAAAGAAAAAAATGTTTGACAGCTAAATGACGTTTCATGATTGTTGATAGGAGTCAAAATGAATTTTATAAAATTTCAATTTTACTAAAATGTTTGTTATAACATTACTTCCAAAACCACTTACATTTCAATGACTACTACTTACCGTCTGTATTAATTTGAAGTAGTCGAGTAATGATTTTATTTTAATCTGATATAAACGTACCATACTATCAATTTGTTTGATTAATTAATTTACAAACCAATGTTCCTGGTTGTGGCCTCCGGTATACAGAATAGTGGTTAGTATTCTAGTATGGTAGACCGGAGGTGGTGGGCTCGATTCCCACCTGAGACTCTGTAGCCGATTGGTTAGGTCTAGAACCAATATTTTTGGGTGTTACAAACATCAGCGCAAACGCATAATACCATCCCCACTATAGTGGTGTAGGGTATAATAACACAACATCTTATTCAACAACTTCATTTCAAGTTAAATATACTTCTTAAATAGTTAGTTAGTTAGTTTGATTGTTAGTTCCATTATTTCACCCAGTTCTGTATTGCGTAACATCTGAAGTTATATAAACATTTTTATTCTGTATAGTTAGGGATAGAAGTTTGTGTGAGATGAAAAATTTCCAGCATTTTGCATTTTCTAAACCTTGTACTTACTTTTTAAACCAATAAATCAAGATTTATTTTTTTTAATTTGTTTAATTTTTTCTCTATTTTTCTTTTATTTTTCAATTTATTTTCATAGTCAGTTACTAACATATCTTAAAAGTTAACTTTAGTTTTTAATAGATTTTGTTACATTTTTATTACATTTATTTGTTAAGAATTTCAATTGTCACATTTTAGTTAGTTTAGAAAAAAAAAAAAAAACACTTATAGAAATTAGCTAAATGAAGAAAACAAAAAATTCATAAGAATGTAATAACTTAACATACATTTTTTTTAATTTCTTAATATTTAGTATAAAGTATCTAAAAATATTGCTTAGTTAATACTGTGTTGGTTAGTTTTTATCTTAATTCTGTTTTCATTACAATTTCAAGAGTTTTTTTTATTACAACGGGTGGGTTTTGTTTTTGGTTTTGTTTTAGCTTGACATTAAAAATAAAAGTTTTTACAGAGTTTTTGTTAAAATTTTGAAATAAAAAAGTTTTCCAATAGTATTGATTTTTTTATGGAAAAAGTCGTCGACCATAGAGTTTACACACAATTATGAGTGCATTGTGGAAATAGTGCAACGGAGTTTTGGTTTAGTTTACAGTTTTATTTAGGGTTATTTCGGTTCAAAGTAATGAAGTGTAATTAAGTGATAATCATTAGGAGAAACTAAAAGTTAAAAAATAAGAAAATAAAACAAAAAACGGAGCTCTTTATTATTAACATTATAGACTAAACTCTAGTTTAGTCTTTATTCAATGTTATAGTTTAGTATATAGTGTGGTCTATAGTCTATTCTATAGTGTAGACTATATATAGTTTACTCTATATAAAGTCTTTATTTAGTTTATAGTCTAGTCTTTAATCTTTAGACTAAGCTATGAAGTAGTCTATAAACTAGACTGTAGACTAGGCTATAGACTACACTATACGCTAGACTTTAGATTAAATTATAGACTATAGACTAGACTATAGACTAGACTATAGACTTGACTATAGACTTGACTATAGACTAAACTATAGACTAGACTATAGACTAGACTATAGACTAGACTATAGACTAGACTATAGACTAGACTATAGACTAGACTATAGACTA
>NC_060950.1:10311631-10313364 GCF_022045245.1 Lucilia cuprina
AGTCTATAGTCTAGTCTATAGTCTAGTCTATAGTCTAGTCTATAGTCTAGTCTATAGTCTAGTCTATAGTCTAGTCTATAGTCTAGTCTATAGTCTAGTCTATACAATAGTCTAGTCTATAGTATAGTCTATAATATAGTTTAGTCTATAGTATATTCTATAGTATAGTCTAGTCTATAGTCTAGTCTAGTCTATAGTCTTGTCTATAGTCTATTCTATAGTCTAGTCTATAGTCTAGTCCATAGTCTAGTCTATAGTCTAGTCTATAGTCTAGTTTATAGTCTAATCTATAGTCTAGTCTATAGTCTATAGTCTAGTCTAGTCTAGTCTAGTCTATAGTCTAGTCTATAGTCTAGTCTATAGTCTAGTCTATAGTCTAGTCTTTAGTCTAGTCTATTGCCTAGTCTATAGTCTAGTCTAATTTAATTTATGGTATAGTATATAGTGTGATCTGTGTACAATAATGTTTTTTTAAGATGTTTTATACTTTCAATTGCGCTTTTTTTGAAGGAACCAAAATATTACCTGCCACTTGCAATACGATTGCACTGTTTTAGTTTAAATATTGTTTAAAAAAAAGTGTTGAAACATCTTCACAAATTTTTTTATTTTCTTATTGGATCTTTGTATTGTTTTACTTCTGGAACATTTTTTTACTAACAACTTTGAGGTAAATACGCAATTTAAACTCGTGCCAACTACACCAGCATATGTTTGTCGGTAAAAAAACTCATACGGAGTTTTCCAAATTTACATACATTTGTATAAGTGTGTGAACAAAAAAATATAAACTACAAGTAAAATTGTTTTCAATTGCTAAAAAGAGCGTTTTTTACGTTCGTGTCAGTCTCCCTATTCTTACAGTGAGTAAGAAATATCTAACAAATATCTAAAATTCACCTATTTTAAGACATTTAAAATTCCTTTAAAAAAATAACAGCAAAACATTGTATTAACTTTCCTAAATATGACTTATCAATCAAAGTTTAAAGATTAGAAATGTACATTCCCTAATATATCATTCACTGTAAATATAAATTGACATGCACGCCTGAGCATGTTTATGTGTTAGCAAAAAATTTAAATATTTTTCTTTTTTAACCACGTATGTCGTACAAGAGTATATTATGTGTAAGTGAGTAGATGCAATTTTCATGGTTTTTTTTTAAGTAACTTGTAACCAAAAGAAAAACTTTGTTCTTTTTTGTAATTTTTTGTAATAAATGTGCTTTTTATTTTTTCGGGATAGTTCCTGTCTGAAGTAGATTTTTCTGTTATGGAAAAGATGAAATAATTTGGAAGTTTTTTCTATTTGTTGGTTGGTTGTAGGTTGTTTATTTTCAATTTTTTAAGTCGTGTTTTTACATTAAAGTGTGTGTATAATGTTTAGTATATTTATTAGTTAAGTTTATTATTTAATACTCTAGCCTATAGACTAGACCATAGACTAGACCATTGACTAGACCATAGACTAGACTAAAGCCCAGACTATAGTCCTAGACTAGTCCATAGACAAGACTATAGACAAGACTATAGACAAGACTATAGACTAGACTATAGACAAGACTATAGACTAGACTATAGACTAGACTATGTACTAGACTATAGACTAGAATATAGACTATTCTATAGACTAGACTATAGACTAGACTATAGACTAGACTATAGACTAGACTACAGACTAGACTATAGACTAGACTATAGACTAGACTATAGACTAGACTATAGACTAG
>NC_060950.1:10313464-10315461 GCF_022045245.1 Lucilia cuprina
CCAGACTATAGACAGTTCTATAGTCCAGACTATAGACAGTTCTATAGTCCAGACTATAGACAGTTCTATAGTCCAGACTATAGACAGTTCTATAGTCCAGACTATATAGTTCTATAGTCCAGACTATGGACTGTTCTTTAGTTCACATTAGAGAGTATAAAATAGACTTTACTATCTTAGATCTTATTGACATTTTCAAACATTGAATTTTGCGCTTCACTGTTTGACATTTATGCTTAAATCTCCAAAGTATTGAACGAATCTTGTCGTCTATGAAAAGGAGGCACTTACAGTACATATCAAAAGAAATACTAAAGGCTGGGTTGGATTGGGTTGCTCCTCCAGCTGTCTATCTAATGTTATTGATTGCCTGCTCTTGATTTTTGTTATTGCTATTGGTGAGACTGAAGGGGGCAAGTAAAAATAAAAAAAAAATAATTGTTGTAGTCGTATCATTGTATTATTATGGTTATATTGTATAATTGAGGAACAAATACAAGAAGACATTTGTCTATACAAGACAATTTGTAATAGATTTAAAGATTTTATTGTCATTTAAAGGATTTACTTGAAAAAGGATGAATGATTTATGGTATTTATTAGAAAAAAGTTTTTGAATTATAAAATTTGACTAGACAGCTATAGAGAGATTATTTTCATTTAACTGTTTAAATTACGGCACCCTAGACAAAAATTTAAATTCACCGAAAAAAGTATTCAATGACAGTAATTTTTTTTAGTTAATTTAGGAAATCTTTTAAAGTAGTTATTTCTTAATTTCAAAATATTTTACTAAAATTCATTAAAAGAAAACTTTATTTTATTCCACAACATTTAACCCCAAATAGACATTCTTTCGGCCTCATATTATCACAACTAAAGTCATAAAAATAATAGCAAAAATAAACATAAATTTGTTAAAAGTTTTATTTATTTGTAACTTTTATTATTATGTGTTTATCGCATATATGGTTATTAAACACTCTCTACTAAAATAATAAAAATATAAAGATTTTTCTATGAGGAATCCTTTAGTGTATATTGGGCAGTCGTCCATGTTTTGACACTTTTATATACAATTTATGTTGTTAGAAATGTTGGTTCATTAAACATTTGATTTCTCGGTAAATTAATCATTATTTGCGGTTTTCTGCTTACACAACATGAAAACATTTGTATACATGTGTTAACACATACATACATATACCAATACAGAAGGTAAAACACCCAGCAAACATTAAGGTTTAATGTTATATTTTCTAAATGATTTGCAAACAAAGTCTTGAATAGCTAAATATTTTGAGTATTTTCTCAAGATGTCTAAAATTTACTTTCACATTTTGTATAAAATTTTTTCCTGTTGTTTGCTGGGTTTTAGTTGAGCCTTACTCACTCATTGACTTGTAACGTCTTTCGTTACAAATCGTTTAAAAACAAATATTATTTGTTTGTGTAGTCAAACTACTTTGTATGTTTGACAATTAGTTCTGTTAACAAAATATAAATAGAAACGAGGGACAATGCACAAGTTTAAAAGCTGTACATCAAGATGAATATAATACAGCTGGTACCCCAATAATCCCTACAAACTGATTTTATCACATGGAGGAAATATTTTTTATTAATATTTATCAAAACATACATAAAAATCCTCGTATGTAGATTATACATGTATATATGTATGTGTAGGAGTGTTTTCTGTAGGAGTTTTGCTGATGTCATTTGTAGTTGTAACACATTTACAGCTAAAATTTATTATAGAGGCCAATTATTTGTTATCTAAGAAAAATTAAAAAGAAATTGTATAGCAAATTACTATATTTGTAGACAAGACTTTAGTCTAGTCTATAGTCCAGTCTATAGTCTAGTCTATAGTCTAGTCTAAGTCCAGTCTATAGTCTAGTCTATAGTCCAGTCTATAGTTTAGTCTATAGTCCAGTCTATAGTTTAGTCTATAGTCCAGTCTATAGTCTAGTCTATAGTCTAGTCTATAGTCT
>NC_060950.1:10315561-10325561 GCF_022045245.1 Lucilia cuprina
TAGACTATAGACTAGACTATAGACTAGACTATAGACTAGACTATAGACTAGACTATAGACTAGACTATAGACTAGACTATAGACTAAACTATAGACTAAACTATAGACGAATCAAGTGTATACATGAGTATTGAAAAGAATATAGACTAGACTGGACTATAACATTTTGCAACACTTTTTAAATTTAATAAATAAAAGAACCACCCTAATATAGACATATACCAACATACATATATCATTTCCAGTATATTCAACTACCAAAGTAATCTTTGTAGTAGAACTAAAGAAAAACTTTATTTTATAGTTTTAATGTTTGTACATTAATTAAATTTATACAACTGTCTCTAGAGATAGGGTTGATTGCAACATTTTCAGTTTGTTACAAAATTCATTACTTGTATCAAACAAAATTGTTCATGTTTTTTTTTTTTTTTGTAAATAAACGAAAATAAATACAGAAAAATTCTACACTTAGCAACAATTACTAAAATAAAAAAAAATAGCAAACCCCTTTTTAAAAGTCAAAACAAAACAGACAAACATGTTGTCTATCAGTTTGGTTGTGTTGATTTAAGTAATTGCTGTGTCAAAAACTTTTGTAAAAAAAAAAACTTGTAAAAATTTTTTTTTAAATAACCAGGGCAATCAATTACTAATTGCTACAATTAAATAGTTAACAAAAATTTTACTACAAACTCAATAATTTTTGTTTTTTTAACAATCTTTAAGGTGATTATTAATAATTAAAAATTCCATTATCTTAAGTAAGTTGGAGGAACAAATTTTAAATCCACTTGACCTTTTTTTCCTAGCAAACAATAACAAGTTGTTGTAAAAAGGCTACTTTGAAGGCTGACCTTTTTGATGATTATTTCTAGTTGCTTAAACCTATGTATTTGTAAAAAAAATAATAATTTGTCATTGTGCTCATTATTGTCATCCATAAATTGTCCTTTTTTATAGTCATTAACATATTCGTTGATGTATTTGTATGTTCATTTTTTTCGATCAAGGTAAAGAACAAAGTTAAGAATGTTTGGGGGAAAATTCAACCAAATACACTTTAATATAAAATTTAAGATAAAATCCATTTTATGGAATGTTACAAAAAAATGTCATTAACAACTACTACTTCAATCGTTTATTATACCCTACACCACTATAGTGGGGAGGGTATTATACGTTTGTGCTGATGTTTGTAACAAACAAAAATATTAGTCCAATACCCACCACCGATCGATTCAGAATCATTTTTTGAGTCGATTAAGACATGTCGTCCGTCTGTCCGGCTGGCTGGCTATCCATGTAAACCTTGTGCGCAAGGTACAGGCCGCAATTTTCAAGATAATTTGATGAAATTTGGACCAAGCATGTTTTTTTTGGCACAGTGACGAAGCCTATTGAAAATGGTTGAAATCGGTCCATTATTTCACCTAGCCCCCATATTACCGTACCTCCCGATTTGAACTTTTTATGCTATAATTACGTCAAATATTCTGCTATCTCTCTAAATTGGCACAAATAAGTTTTATATAAGTATAAATGATACTGCGGATTTTCGTAAGGATCGGCCTATATTTGACCCTAGCCCCCATACAAACCCCCCTTCAAAAAATGACTTAAACGTCTAAAATTGACTTGTAACCATTTGTATCGCAATGAAACTCAACAAAACTAACTGTTATTTAGAAATATATCCCTTTCCCAAATTTACCAAGGATCGCCCCTATTTGACCTATATAAAGCCTCATTTAGAAATTTTAGTTTTTTTATCATTAAATTGCTTAAATATTTGGAATTATGTTAAAATTAACAAGTAAGAGTTCTATATTCGGCTGTGCCGAATCTTATATACCCTTCACCATGATGTGTTTAAAGCCTTTTGTACCTTTTGAAGAACGAAAAAGTACCATACTTTCCTACTTGTTTTTGTAGAGAAATTTGTTGGTATTTTGCTGGTTTCAATTTTCAGCGGTTCGAAGTGACCATGAAATAAACTAGAGCAACTTCTGTAGATGGTAGAGCGAGGGGGAAAACAAGGAGCAATCTACAAGAAGTTTCCCTGATAATTATAATAACTCTCGTCCGAGTTATTGTAATTATATGCGGTTGCGGGATAAAAAGAAAAGAAAGATAGCGGGGAATTAATAAATAATAATTCTTTTCTTTTAAGAGAGGGGAATGAGGGATAATTACCTTTTGTTCTGCTGGGCCAAATGAAGTAAATAAAGTGGAGTTGGGTTATTTTTTTTTTATATTTTATTTTATATTTTGTTCACAGCACTGAGATTAAATTAAAGTTAAAGAGCGGGAGAATGATTTAAATGTTTTCACTGCGACTGATGAATTACAAGTGACTGTTTTATTTTTAGATTACCACAAAGGAAGCTTAAGATCTATACAAAAATGGCAATTCAGCTAAAAATTACAACAATTTGACAATTCATTTTTATACCCTTCACCTTCGTGAGAAGGGTATATATAAGTTTGTCATTCCGTTTGTAATTTCTATAATATAATTTTCCGACCCTATAAAGTATATATATTCTGGATCCTTATAGGTAGCGGAGATGATTAAGCCATGTCCGTCTGTCCGTCTGTCTGTCTGTCTGTCCGTCTGTCTGTCTGTCTGTCTGTCTGTCTGTCCGTCTGTCTTTCTGTCTGTATGTTTGTTGAAATCAGTTTTTAGAAGACCCCAGATATCTGCGAGATCCGAATCTTCCATAATTCTATCAGACATACGACCGGCAAGAACGCTATTTAAAATCAGCAAAATCGGTCCATAAATAACGGAGATATGAGCAAAAAACCGAGACAACCTCTGAAAATTTCATATAAAATTTAGATTTTTTATTCATGCTCAGACAGAAACTGCAAAAAACAAAAACAAAATACATAACAATACGGTAAATATTGTTATTGTAATTTGTTTATAAAAGCAAAGCAGAGCAAGAGCAAGAGTAGCAGAGCGAGAGCAGCACTAATGTTTTGTTATTGGCTAGAAATATGAAATTAAGTATGTAGACCCTGGATTAAGTGAGAACCTATAAAAGGGGACTTTCTGGTACTTTTTCGTTCTTCAAAAGGTATAGACTATAGACTAGACTATAGACTAAACTATAGACTAGACTATAGACTAGACTATAGACTAAACTATAGACTAGACTATAGACTAGATTATAGACTAGACTATAGACTTGAATACAGACTTGCGTACAGATTATAGAATATACTACTGGCTAGATCATAGACTAAAAACGCAAGAATTATTAAACAATGATAAAAAACATTTTTCTTAAATAGTTATAAATTATGGAAGAAAACGTCATATTCTAAAAAAACACTGGATACAGTTTAAAAAATCAGAAAATTAGGAAAAAACTACACTTTTCTTAACAGAATATCTTATACTTTGACTGAAAAAAAGTCTTATACAACTGCTGCTGATACCATCTTGCGTGCGTACAAATTCAATTGCTAACAAAATAAAAACACTTATTTTGTAGTAGGGTTTTTATTTTATTATAAATAGTTTCTCTTTTATTTTCTTTTTACAAGTATTTTTCTAAAGAACGTAAGGAAAAATTCACACAAAAAAACAATGCAAATTTATGCCATTTTATTTATATTAACAAAACAAGAAAAAAAAACATAATACCACGTGGTGGCCATTGTTGTTACATAATTTTCTTAACCTTTTTTTCGTCAAATATTTACTCATCTGTGTATTTTTTTTTTCTTTTTAAGTATAAGTAAATACGATGTGTAAATTGTGGTCAAAAGGTATTCAACATCCTTAAAGATAGAACGTGTCGGTTGTCTAAATATATAATTTTATATTTTCCTGCAATTTTACCAAATATTTTGTGTATGTGTGTGTGCAAAAGAAGATTTTTGGCCAACATATGTGACTGACATTTCCAGTTAGTGCTTTCATTTTTTCGGTTTCTTTTAGTTTTTTTTAACATTTTGTGTTGTAGAGTTTCTATCGTTTGTTGATTTGTTTGCCAACATATACACACATATGTTCATATATGTATGAATATAAAAAAGGAATAACCAACGGACAAATTTATGCAATTTATAAAAGCCAAACTTCTGGAGTAGTTACATATATGTATAAAAGTGTATGATTATTTAAGACCAGTAAACATAAAGTTAAGATATCCTTAAACATTTTAAAGAGTTAAGTTTATTTTTAACTGTTGTGTTTGCTGGGTGTGTATGTGTGTGTATGTCTGTGTTCTGGAGTGTGAGCGTCGACACTGTTTAACATGATAAAAGACACATGACATACAAATGTTACTTTTTCATGACTGGGTTAGTATTTTTTTTACTAAGATCTAAGTATTACACATGTACTATTTGCATTCTGTTAGGGATACATTTTGTGAGTACGTGTTAACAGAAATCATAAGAAATGATGTAAAACTCTAATTCTAAATAATTGTTTGAAGGTTGAAAAGCAAAATGCTTGAATATATAAAAGATCCTTGAAAGAGAAACTAATTTAAGATGAAATAAAATTACTTTAAATTTTTAATAAATAAAATTGATTTAGTGAAATTTAAAAGAAATACACTAAGACCACTCAAAAGTCTGTTTTCTTTTAACGGAAAATACTTGTTGGTAAAAAAACTTTTATTAAATTCACAGAATCTATTATTGATCGATGTTTAGAATAGAAGAGTAATCTTTGTGCATTTTAACTTTGCTGAATCCGATCTCCTAATTTTCTCTAGCAGTGTCCATAATCCTGTGTCCCAATTAAAAAACGTACCACCATGTCAATATAAGACATGCACATTTAAACTTTAGTTAGTTAGTAAGTTAGTAAGTTAGTAAGTTAGTAAGTTAGTAAGTTAATAAGTTAGTAAGTTAGTAAGTTAGTAAGTTAGTAAGTTAGTAAGTTAGTAAGTTAGTAAGTTAGTAAGTTAGTAAGTTAGTAAGTTAGTAAGTTAGTAAGTTAGTAAGTTAGTAAGTTAGTAAGTTAGTAAGTTAGTAAGTTAGTAAGTTAGTAAGTTAGTAAGTTAGTAATTTAGTAAGTTAGTAAGTTAGTAAGTTAGTAAGTTAGTTAGTTAGTTAGTTAGTTAGTTAGTTAGTTAGTTAGTTAGTTAGATAGTTAGTTAGTTGGTTAGATAGTTAGTTAGTTAGTTAGTTAGTTAGTTAGTTAGTTAGTTAGTTAGTTAGTTAGTTAGTTAGTTAGTTAGTTAGTTAGTTAGTTAGTTAGTTATTTAGGTAGTTAGTTAGTTATTTAGTCAGTTAGTTAGTTAGGTAGTTGGTTATGTAGGTAAGTAGATAGATAGGTAGAAAAGTAGTATCATGCTTCATTTGTTTTTATTACAAACGTTATCAAATTTAAGTTCCTTAAACTTAACATAAACTACTTTTTATAAACCTTTAATTCAAATCAAAACCGGAATGCAAAAAAAATCAATAAAAGGTTATCTCAATGACCTTTAATTGGTTTCCTTCGTGTTTTGCTGAATTCTTCTAGACACAATTAAACTTGAAATAATAACAAAATTTACGTGACTATACATTTTCAAAAGATTCTCTGTATTTAATGATAGACAGCAAGTCTGACATATACTCAGCAAATGTCTTTGCCAATGTCAATTACAATAATTTGCATATTGACTAATACTTTCAACCCATTACTAATATGTGTAACACATAGAAGCACAAATACAAAGCCATAAATACGTATATATATTTACCCATGTAAGTAGTTTTATTATATATGTGTGTATATGTTTGTGGTAATAGCAATTGATCCAGCATCAATAGAAGCACTAGGTTTCTTTGCCCACCGCTACTTACTTATATCTCAAGTGATGTTCTTATTGAAGGCAAATAATGTCCATATACTTAAAATGTTTTAGTTTGAGTACATTTAAGATTATCAGAGGTGGTGGTCTTAAGGTGTATTATGTATTTATAGGGGCAATCACTTAAATAAGTAATAGAAATTATACACAAGGAAAAATTATAAAATTCAGTATAAAGTTTAAAAATATTTGATTCAAAAATTATTCGCCTTTTCATGGGGAATAGCTTGAGAAATGTATCTATTGTTGGAAAAATTGTTTAACTTATTACTGTCTCTATAGCGAGATAAACTCTAATTATATATAATGTTCTCCTGTGTACGTATGAATACTTTATTTTTATTAAATATTAGTCATACGCAACGTTGTCCCAACATAATTTTATTTTATGTTCTCATGTGTAAGTATGAATACTTTATTTTTATTAAATAGCACTCATACGCAATGCTGTCCCATTTCGTAAATTAGAAGTAGGGTTCTATAAATCGACTTTCGAATAATCGAACAATAGACTTTTTGTCGAAAAAAGTCGAAAAGTCGAAGTCGACTATTTTGTTCCAAAAAAGTCGATAACTCGACTTTCGTCTGTGAAAAAAGTCGACTTGGGAAATGAAAGTCGAAAAGTCGAATAAAGTCGGAAAAAGTCAAAAATAGTCGGAAAAAGTCGAAAAAAAAATGAAAATAGTCGCAAAGTCAGAAGAAGTCGAAAATAGTCAAAAAGTTGAAAAGTCAGAAAAAGTCGGAAAGTCGGAAAGTCGGAAAAAGTCGAAAATAGTTAAAAAGTCGAAAAAAGTAGGAAGAAGTCGAACAGCCTAAAATAGTCGAAAAATACAAAAATAGTCAAATAGTCGAAAATAGTTAAAAATCGTAAAAAGTCGAAAATCGTCGACAAGTCTGAAATAGTCGAAAAGTCGGAAAAATTCGAAAATAGTCAAAAAGTCGGAAAAAGTCAAAAATAGTCGAAAAAAGTCAAAAAGTCGTAAATAGTCGAAAAAGTCGAAAATAGTCGAAAAGTCAAAATTAGTCGAAAAATTCAAAAAGTCGTAAATAGTCGAAAACAGTCGAAAAAAGTTGAAAAATGTCGAAAAGTCAAAAATAGTCGAAAATAGTCGGAAAAACTCAAAAATAGTCGAAAAGTGGAAAAAAGTCAAAAATAGTCGAAAAAAGTCAAAAATAGTCGAAAATAGTCGGAAAGTCGAAAATAGTCCAAAAGTTAAAAAAGTCGGAAAAGTCGGAAAAAGTCGACTATTTACAAAATACTAAAAGTCTAAAAGAACCCTAGTTAGAAGTTAAGTGTAGTCAGGAGTTTCAAAAAAGAATTAGTTAAAATAAATTAAATTGAAAATCTGTGATCACTCATATGTTCCTAGATTCAGAACATATGAGTGATCGATAATTTTATCACGTTCCGTTTGAGAAAAAAGTGAAAATCTCTAATCACTCATTTTATCTATATCCTAACATTGTTATTATATTGCCTATCTGTCAATCAGAGGGTCATGAGTTTGATTAAATTTCTATAAATCCTTATTCTGTGTATTTTTTCCATCAACTACTTAACTTATGTATGTGTATATCTCTTTAGCCTCAAGTTCATCTATATGTCCTTCTCTTCATGTTTTGTGAAAATGTATTTTCTTCTTCTTTAATATTTCACATTTAGGCATAATACTAAAGATGATAATAACAAGAAATATAATAATAAAAAATTTAAGATTTTTTTGTTTAGATAAACATTTATGTTCATTTAATGACAACAGAAGAGAGAATATGTATTTGGTCATTGAGTTTAATATTGATTTTATTATTGTTTTATTTTTCAAAATCAATAAATTCATTCATTAGCATATTTTAGTATTTTTGTGCATAAAAAATAGTTTTAAAAACTGTTAACAAATAGCAACTAATGTTATTAAAAAAAAAAATAAATATTTAACTAAAAAATATAATTTTCAATTTAACAGGCATAACAATAAGGAAATATTATTTCAAATGCCAAACTAAACAACAGACCTATAAAACTCTATTATCTGACTATTAAAACTTAAAACGATGGTGGTTTAAAAATATGAATTCCCTACAATGGAAATATATGAACTTAAGTATTTATTTTAAATAGGAGGTGACACGCCTTTCTTTGAAATTAATGTCGAAAAGCTTTACGTGAACACCTGCCGTATAGGCTTTATTTCACGGTAATTTCCAATTTGGGATGGCCTCTGTTGAGTCGACAACAGCACCTCGACTCATAACTGGTAGACTGAAGTACGAATCCATCAAATAAGCCAAAAACTTTGTTCTCACAGAGAACACACTGTGATAAATCTAATATTAACAGAGTTTTATATGAACAAAATACAATAAGAAGGGAAAATTCAATGGTATAACTTGCATGTGAGAGCTTTTACTTATCATCTTTTAGCCCAGCATGTTTCTCATTTAGCCGACACACTCATAGATAACAACATTCAATACACTAATTCTAGGTATACGGGCTGGCAAGACAATTATACCCCATCATTCATCCCGAATCAAGAACCTTTAACACCAACATTAACACCTCATTTCCAATGCTTAGTGTGACAGTCACTCCCCCGTTCCCCTCGGGGCCATCTTACCTTGGTGTTATTGCAATCTCGGGGAACAGAGGTGTTTTCCAATACCTCTAGTTTGGCCGGGACTATAAATTGGATACAGTCTACTACTGGTGGTCAATTTCCTGCAGGACTAGGTCCTGGCTGTTCAGTTGGTTGCGGTTCCTTCGGGATCTACGTAGTGGCTGTGTTTTAAACCCAAATTAGCGGGAGAGAATGTTGGTTTAAGGACAGATATATCCTATACCTAAGGAGTTGGATAATTCTATCTTCGAGCAGGTCCTGAACCCAAAATTCGAGTCATTCTTCTGTTGTTATCAGCAACAGCATCAAACTCATCCCGAAATAGAGACAACTCTGTGTATCAATCTTTTAACCGCAACTCACACTTCCTCGAATTTAGTTTTAAACCACAGCCCCTACGTGGATACCAAACGAACCTCAACAAACTAACCAGCCAGGGAATAGTCCGGGGCGGGCAACTGACCGTAGTATCAGATTATGTGATTCTCTAGTTCATATCAATCCAAGTAATATCTGAGGAGTGTAATGACATTACCAGTCCCAGCAGACTAGAGGTACTAGTAGCATATTTCTTTCACTGGGATGCAATAACACCAAGATGGGTTTTTTCATCAAGCCAAGTGCCCCCGGGGGAGCATTTCTTCAAAATGTTCATATGGATTTCAAGTGTGTCCTACTCTTATAGTTTTGTAGACATTCCAATTTATGTGTAAAATTCACACAGTAGGTGTCACGTCCATTATTGTTTATCTATCAATCAATTCTATTGCTAAGCTATCAATTAGTTATCCAAATATTTACATGGAAGTCTAAGATAAGAAAGTGTCACGCCTCCTACTGCTAGTCCGACCATTTTCCCAAATTCTTCATAAGGATTTTAACATTGCCCGTGCAAATTTTTTGAATTCTAGCTTTAATGGTTTCCGAGATATGCTTATTCTTGTATTTAATTCATATGTCAAGCACCATGCCCACTTTTTCTGGTCCGAAGTTTTGCTAACCAAAAGATTACATTTATGTCAAAGTTGTTTGTGCAAAATCCAAGAATTCGAACTTCAATTGTTGGCATTAGAATATTTTGCAATTAATTCATATAGAAATTGCCACGCCCCCAATTTTAAGTGCAACCATTTTTTCTTTAAATCTGTGATATATATATTTTAGATATTAACCGTATAAAGTTTCAGAAATTCAGCTCTAATAGTTTCTTAGATATTCGATTTTTAGCCTTGAGTTCATAAGAGAGATTCCACGCCCCTTATCGTAAGTTCATCCATTTGTTCACAACTTCGAATGGATATGCAAAATTTGGACATCCTAGCTTTCCTCCTCCATTCAGCCCATTTCGCCCACAAATATTCATATGGATGTCAAATATAAAATTTGAGGATTCTAATCGTTGTAGTTCTAAGATTTGGGGCTGTTACCACACCTGTTGCGTTATTTATGAAATTAATAGAATTTTTGAAAAAATATTTAAATCACACCTCGTTAACATATTTCCAACCTTCTTTTTCAGTTATTTTTGAGTTTTTAACAGAAATATCCACC
>NC_060950.1:10330025-10332919 GCF_022045245.1 Lucilia cuprina
GAACTAGAACTGAACTAGAACTGAACTAGAACTGAACTAGAACTGAACTAGAACTGAACTAGAACTGAACTAGAACTGAACTGGAACTGAACTAGAACTGAACTAGGATTGAAGTAAAACAAGTTCTAGTTTAACTAAAAAAATTGTCTATTGAACTGAATTTCTTTCCAATAAAAGGGATAAATGAATAATAGTTTAAAATTAATATAATTTCAGTTTTTCTCGGCTACTATCTAGCCAATAAGTAGTTAAATGCTTATTAAGTAATAAATTGAATTAAATATAAATAAATTTTTCACTGCAATTTACATAAGTATGTGAATTTTTCACAATTTACTGCTTTTTGCAACATTAATTTTATTTGATTGCATGATTGAATTTGAAAACAAATATATGAAAATAAACAAAAACTTTTCTCTTTTACTGTCGGTGTATAAATGAGAGAGTATAAATGTAATTAAAATAGTTTTTATGGTCAAAATCATTTAGGCATGTGGTAATTTGGGCTGTTGCATATACAAGAGTTAAAAACAAAATTGATAATTTCATTTATGTTGAGTTAAGTTTTTCATAGAATTTTTGTATGTTAAACGTGTGGGGCAATAAACTTGTTATTAGGTTTGAATATAAAAAAAAGGATTTACAAAAATGTGTAGCTGTGCATTCAAATACAATTACAAGTTTGTTTTTTATTAAGTTTGTTTATACGAATGTTTGATTTGATTTTAATAACCAGTTGACCTAATTTTTTTTTAATACACACGTGCAGTAGTAGAACAATATAATATGAAATGCTTTAATGGAAAGCGCAAAAATGTCCATTTAAGGACGAAATAGTATTATATTATTGATAATTTAAAAAGTACCATTTAAATAAAGTAAATGTCATCTAAAGTTTCTGCTTATATGAAGAATTGAGTGAAATACTCCAGTCTTAGCTATAATCACTAACCTGGGACAGCCACCTCAAAACGCAGGATAATAATTTACTTAATTATGCATCAACACATATGTACGTTGATCTACATACATTACACTAGAGGAATTTTCCTCTTGTCTAAAATATCTGTGTTGCAATCATCAACAACATCAACATACATACACACAAATACATAAATGTTTTATTCATTACATAAAAGAGGGTGTATTTGTTTAATGGTATTCCAAAGTAAATTACTTTTTTACATAATTCTTGGAAAGAAAAAACACTAATTTTAACTTGCAGCTAATTATTCTTTGAGGTTCTCTGAAAAAATTACCCTGTTCCTATGATACAATACAGTTTCCTTTTAAATGTTAGTTAAAATCATGGTCTCATGTTATGATTTCAAATGTATAGTAATGCGTCGTATTACTACTAATAATAGGAAGAAATCTAATTTAAATTGTAAATCATATAGGGATTTTATGATTAAAAAAGAACAATTATATAAATGTATCTACATGTAGTCGCATTAAAAAAAAAATAAATTAATAATTGCTTAACCAACAGGATGAACTAGTTCTTTTTTTTGAATAATTACGACTTTTTAAAATATAAATTTAACAACTTTATAACAAGAACTGATATCTTTCCCATAAATCTATTGTAAGAGACTACATTAATATGTTGTTCAGATACTATAAAAACAGTCGAATCATTGTCAGTGTTGTTGACACATTCACTTTAAATCCTTACGAAAATTTACATTCCATTTTATAGTATGATTAAAACAATTAAGTAATTGTAAAATTATTTGCTAAAGAACTTTACAACATTATTGTTTACTGCTTTCGAAAACTTATCAATCAAAATGTTTCAATTTGCAGTAAAATGTTCCAAATTATAAACTAATGTTATGGTAGTAAACGTTTAGTAGCACTTTTGTCAAGACAGCTGGAGCTCCTAGTTGTAGTAAAACAATCAATTGTTAACAAAATTCAATTTTCCACAATATTGCACAAATCTCAATTAAAATGTTCTTTAAATGAATGAAAACATTCTAGCAGGAAATTAACATACAGACATACTAACCATAACAATAGGGTGGGACAAAAAGAGAAGTAAAGTTTCTTGTTATAACTAACTAACTAACTAACTAACTAACTAACTACCTAACTAACTAACTAACTAACTAACTAACTAACTAACTAACTAACTAACTAACTAACTAACTAACTAACTAACTAACTAACTAACTAACTAACTAACTAACTAACTAACTAACTAACTAACTAACTAACTAACTAACTAACTAACTAACTAACTAACTAACTAACTAACTAACTAACTAACTAACTAACTAACTAACTAACTAAATAACTAACTCACATTTCACACCTACATGCATACCCTTCTATTCATAAAACAACAGACTTTTCAAATGAAATCATTAATACAGACCTACAAGTATGTGTGTGTGAGTATGAGTGTCGGTCTTCAGATTCTCAACAAAATTTTTGAGGGAATGAAACTTAATAGATATTTATGTACAAGTTTTGTACTCTAAATTAAGTAACAACCATTAAACAATTTTCAATATTTACTAAAAGGTGGTGATGTTGCCTGTTCAAAGGGGCGGGGGAGGGGGTTAAGAATTGTATGAATGATTCGGAAATTAATGGAAAAACTGTTAAGATTTCAAAAACAAATACATACGAACATATAAGCAAACAAAAACCATTTAAAAAACCATTCACACACTCATTATTGAACACCTATACACAGGCACGTAATACATACACACCTAAATATCAACATATATGTATATCAGTCATGGAAACTTTAAATTTTTACAAAAATTGCATGATCTATAGACTAGACTATAGACTAGACTATAGACTAGACTATAGACTAGACTATAGACTAGACTATAGACTAGACTATAGACTAGACTATAGACTAGACTATAGAC
>NC_060950.1:10333019-10335174 GCF_022045245.1 Lucilia cuprina
TAGTCTATAGTCTAGTCTATAGTCTAGTCTATAGTCTAGTCTATAGTCTAGTCTATAGTCTAGTCTATAGTCTAGTCTATAGTCTAGTCTATAGTCTATAGTCTATATAAAAATTAAGGAAATAATGTTCGCATTTCAATGTAGAATTTATTGAAATTGTTTTAATGTTTTTATACCCTTCACCTTCGTGATATACATATAAGTTTGACATTACGTTTGTAATTTCTATAATATAATTTTCCGACCCAATAAAGTATAAAAATTCTGGATCCTTATAGATATCGGGGTCGATTAAGCAATTTCCGTCATTTTGTCTGTCTGTGTGTATATTGAAATCGGTTTTCAGTAGACCCTAAATATCTGTGATATCCGAATTTTCAATAATTCTATCGGAAATACGATCGAGTAGCGTTCTGTATTTAAATTCAGCCCAATTGGCCCATAAATAACGAAGATATGACTAAAAATCCGAGACCATCTCTGAAAATTAAACCTAGAAACATGAAAATTAGGATGTAGAGTCTGTTTTAAGTGAGAACCCATAAAAGGGGACTTTTTGGTACCTTGCCGTTTTGCAAATGGTATTTCTTGATTTTTTGTAATAAAATTCGTACTCATCATAGTGAAGTGTATATTAGATTCGGCACAGCTGTAGAACTCTTACTTATTTTATGTTATTTATTTTAAATAACTGTATTTTGCACATACATACATATTTTAATAAACTTTTTCTTGTATTTAAATTTTGTAAATTTTTAAAAATAAACAATTTCATTTATTTATTGAAAGATTTTTTCGTTTTTTTTTAATATAAGGCTAGAGCTAATGATTGTTAAACTAATTTATAAATAAAGTGTAAAGTTACAAATTATGCATGTAAGCGCTTAATTTTAAACTTTTGAAAACACTATTATGTAACAAAGAGTGTTTTTTCATTCCCTCTCGTAGGGATCGATCTTTGTCACACACATATATTTAAATAAATGCAGCTGGATGATAATGAGTTGATGTAGGAAATATTGCTTAAAGGTGTAAAATACTATATCCTGTTTTGTTTATGAGAGTTTCCTGCACTTGACATATTTATAGATCACGCTTTTGCCAAATAAATAGCAAAAATCTTAAAATTTTCTTTCACGATTTTCTTAGCTTAAAACAAGGCAACCTGTCCTTAATGACAGTGTTTTTCTCTCCCTATTAAAATGCTAAATATTTCAGTTTTATAACATCATATGAGTAACATCTAAGAGCGTGGAAAAAAAGCAAAGTAAGTTAACTCCATGAAATTTTTCCGCAAAAATATCTACGAGATTTTTTTAAACTTCGTTTCTAATAAGTTGGAAATTATAATTATCTATTTTACTTTTACATTTTTATAACCATAAAACTGCACTTAACTAACTTTACTTCTATACTCTTGTCTAAATCCCCTTTTCTATATCCCCTTTTAGTTATTTTTTCCCCACTTTCTTTTTCACACACTTATTTAATTCACTCTTTATGTACTCGCACTTAAATAAATCATATTAAGATTTAAAACTTCTTTTTTACGACTTATACGGGGATTTGTTTTATAAGGTTTCCGTGAGTGTGTGCATAAATTTAATGCCAGAATGAATAAATAAATGGCTGGAGTAGAGGAAGGGATAGCGCAAAATTACTGAATAGAAAGTAGAGTCTTATGAGTTGATTTTCTCAAGTGTACAATTACATTAATTTAATGTTCATTTAGAAAAATGTTAGAGAATATGTAATAGAAAGTGTAAAAATTAGGTCGATGTAATGTTAAATATAACACTATGTGTAGGAAATATTAATTCGTTTAATTCTTAGTTTTAGTTTTTAAAAATGTATGGGGGAAGATGAAAAATAAAATTTTTTAATATAAAAAATTTAGAAATATTCTCTGAATAGTGGGGTAATATTATTCTAAATTGGAATGTTTTTGTTAGAATTATATCTCGGCATCACTTAGTACTCTAAACAACTATAATAGAGAGAGACACGGAGAGAAAGAAATAAACTAGAACTGAACAAAAATTGAATAAGAACTAAACTAGAACTGAACTAGAACTGAACTAGAACTGAACTAGAACTGAACTAGAACTGAACTAGAACTGAACTAGAACTGAACTAAAACTGAACTAGAACTGAA
>NC_060950.1:10335274-10338830 GCF_022045245.1 Lucilia cuprina
TCTATAGTCTAGTCTATAATCTAGTCTATAGCCTAGTCTATAGTCTAATCTATAGTCCAGTCTATAGTCTAGTCTATAGTCTAGTCTATTGTCTAGTATATAATCTAGATTATAGTCTAGTCCATAGTCTAGTTTATAGTTTAGGCTATAGTCTAGTTTATAGTTTAGTCTATAGTCTAGTCTATAGTCTAGTCTATAGTTTAGTCTATAGTCTAGTCCATAGTCTAGTCCATAGTCTAGTCTATAGTCTAGTTTATAGTGTAGTCTATAGTCTAGTGTATAGTAAAGTCTATAGTATAGTCTACGGTCTAGACTATAGTCTAGTCTACACTCTTGCTTATAGTCCAGTCTGTAGTCTAGTCTATAGTCTATTCCAAGCCCCTATTAATGGCCTTTTCCATAAACCTTCATGCTATTCTTCCAAAATACTTTAAGATTTTGACATAACCTTGATGACGGATATTTTAGCTTCCACTAAACCGGAGGAAAACAGTGTTACAATCATTACGAGCATACACTGCTATTTGCCCTTTCTCTCCTCCCATTAATTAAAATATATTTTTATACAAAAGAAACTACTTGAATCTATTATCTCTTTAAGATACATTTATTGTCTTACCTTCAGAGCAAAGCAACAACAACAGAAACGGGTTTTGTTTGCTTTTGTACGTGTATCTAGTTGTTTATTTCTGTGTTTGTCAACTTTAACATATTTTGTTCTGGTGTCCGTTTTTGGTCAAAATAAGTCAGATGTTTACAGATGTTAAGTAAAAATACCACCAGCAACATTAACACTGACACGTACAAACTTTCCAAAAAAATAAAAGATTAAGGATCCAGTCAAGTAAGAAGTAACCGCATATTCACAGTCAGATATACAGGGAGTTGCAGATTAAACACAATATCTCCGGAATTGATCAAAAAAGGAATCACTTCAAAAAATTTTTAAACTTGGGAGATGCTTTTAAGAAAGTTTTAAATTTGTTATTATTAATTGATTGTATATTTATTTAACTCCCTGTAATTGTTTACACTTTCATGTTGAAACCACACACACACATACACCTTTATACATTCACAAAATAACAATAACAAAAAAAATTCAAAGAAAAATGGAATAAGTTGCTGCTGCTTTTGGCATCTTTGGTTAAATTTATGGCATTTACAAGTGGTCACTAGTATAAATGCACATACATATATATACACACATACTTTAGCAATACTGGCACAGATATTCCTGTAAACTAGACTCTAATCGACATACAAACACAGAGAACAACCAAACATCTTTACCTAAAGTTTACACTGTAAACTACAAACACAGATAATAATTATGTTGATCATCCTTGACAGCAAACCAACAACAACAATAACAGCAAGCTCTTTATCATCAGAATCATTATCATAACAAACAACAAGAAAAAAAGGTAAACAACTTTAACCCACACACACTAGCACAAAAAAATGACAAATTATCATTTACATTTTATGTCCGACCGTTCGTCCATCCATTTACCTCTCTATCTATTACTCTGTCCTTTTGTCTGTTTGTGTTAAAGTTTGGTGTTGGCTTATAGTTGTAGTTGCTGTTGTTTTTCTGTATAATAAATTTATTTAACATGTATAAGTGCATGAATGCTTGAATGAATAAGCATATTGCTATGCATGTTTTAAGTGAGATGAACTCTCACACTCTATCATTCATTCACTTTCACCACATGACACTAAATGAAATGATGAAAACAAAAGTGATGTTTTAATTTTGTTGAAGTATTTTAAGTGAAAATATAAGAGGACCCACCATGAACAAACCAGCAAAAGAAGAAAAAAATTTAAAACTGATTAAAATACATAAACATTTTAATACCCATATTTATTGTCATTGTTGTTATTGCTGGTTTCACTAGTAGCCAGATTATTTTGTTTGGTTTGTGTTAATTCTTATGGATTTATTCATAAAAAGGAAAAAAATAAACAAATTGAATATTTTAATGTTTTAATTTACAAAATATAGTTTATCATGTCAACAATATGATACCCTACTCCAGATAGAAAAATATGATAAACTATATTATAATTACAGACGAACGATGATACATGACATAGAAAGTAATTTCGAGGAGACTAGCTAATTCCTTAGTGGATACAGGAACTTATATAGCTCTCACTCAGATTAAAATATATTACTGTAGGGTACTATAAAATCCAGTTTAAACAACTATATCTTATTATTTTTTATTTATTTTTTTTTTTTGTAGATACTGAAAATTGCACAAAAAATTTGTAGTTAAAAATATATGTAAATACTTAGAAGATAGTGTGATAAAGTGGAATAATTTTCATAAATATGTAAGGAAGATGTTTGGATTTTACAAGTAACCATAAGTGAAAATATAAAAAAATTTAATTAAAATAAACAATCAGAAAAATGCTAAAAATCTAAAAATATTGCGTATGAGTAATATTTAAATAACAAAAATTAATTATTAAGTATACGTATAGTTATTTATATGTACAACTTACCCGAAAACGCAAACACACAACAATTAGGAATTGAAATTTCTAAAATAAAAGTTCAAGGTAAAAGCATATAGTTTTTAATACGAAAACTATATCATTTTATTAAGGAATCAAGTTTCCTAGAATATGAGTGAATACGCAATAATTCATGATTTTTAAACGTTTACGTGTAAACTGTTCCTGATCAGCAGTGTTTTAGCACTAAAACAACTTTGCATACTTGTCCCTGTATTCAATGTTAAAAGAAGTTTTGTTCTTATTTCTATTTACCCTTTGCAACAATTTCTATTTAAATGCATTAAATGTTATTTATTTCAATTCACTTAATTTTACATATTAAATAGAACAATTTACTTAAGTTAACAGAAAGTTCTATATAATCTATGAAATAACATTTATTATAAATTCAAAACACAAAATGTCAACAATGTGGTTTTGCATGTTATTTTCTAAAACCAACAACAACAAAGAGAAAATACCAATATAAGTACAAATGCATATAAACAGACAGGAGGAAGCAAAATCCAACAGTTCAAGGTTAAAGGGAAGACCGGAGCTGAATTCTAACTAACTAACTAACTACCTACCTAACTAACTAACTAACTAACTAACTAACTAACTAACTAACTAACTAACTAACTAACTAACTAACTAACTAACTAACTAACTAACTAACTAACTAATTAACTAACTAACTAACTAACTAACTAACTAACTAACTAACTAAACAACTCAATAACCAACTAACAATCGCACAAACTTTCAAAATAACTACCTAAATAACTAACTCACTCACTAACCAACTAACTACCAAAATAACTAACTACCAAACTAACTTACTTATTAACTAACTAACTTACTAAACAACTAACTATCTCACTAACCAATTAACTTACTAACTTACTAAACAACTAACTATCTCACTAACCAATTAACTTACTAACTTACTAACTTACTAACTTACTAACTTACTAACTTACTAACTTACTAACTTACTAACTTACTAACTTACTAACTTACTAACTTACTAACTTAC
>NC_060950.1:10338930-10340197 GCF_022045245.1 Lucilia cuprina
GAACTGAACTAGAACTGAACTAGAACTGAACTAGAACTGAACTAGAACTGAACTAGAACTGAACTAGAACTGAACTAGAACTGAACTAGAACTGAACTAGAACTGAGTGAGTACTTGCCCCACAGTATGATACTTCATCTGTTGTAGCGGATGTATAACCGAATTTTTCTGGTTACTTTACATTTTGTAATTGGAAGGAAACAATGGCAAGAATTCAATAAAGTGAAATCTACACTTCTATTTAAAAAAAATGTCATATTGAAAAATAACTTTTTTAATATTGCCTTAAATCTTCTTATTTACAATTTCTTTTAATTAACGACTTTTTAAGGCAAATAAACTTTGTACAACGCCTCAAGGTATATTTCTTCTTTTACTCCTCTTCCTTCGTTTAATCATCTTGATCTGTTGATTTTCTGCGTAAATCTCTCATCATTTTATCTTTTGCCTTAATTTCCTGTTACCAATAAACAATTATTTGCTGTTGTTATTTTATTTTATTTTCGTTCTTAATTTTTCAACTTTTATTTATTGAGCAGAAAAAGTTTTTTAATATATTAAAAAAAAATCAGAGATCTTAATGGATATTGACAAGATTCCATGCATATAGTGGATAATAATACGTGTTAAGTTGATAATTTTCAATTAAATTGTCTTAAAATGTTAAATATGCTTCGCATATAAATGCAAAATATTTTTTATAATAATGATTTACTTTAAATGTCAATTTCAGTTAAGTTCCCACACTGCCAGTTGAATGTTTGCATGTAAATTGTAAATTAATTTGAAAATAAGTAGACAGATAAAGTTTTATATTTTTTTGGTTGGTTGGTTGGTTGGTTGTTTGTTTGTTTATTTTTGCTTAAAAGGTGCCTTGTTATTGATAATGAAATGTTTGTGCTGAAAAATGGAGGCTCAATACGGAAACAAAAGAAAATGCCGGATAAGTAATGTTTATAGATGGATTATTATGTTATTTGTTTGCAAAAGAAAAAGGAAATTGTGGATTTTCATGATGTGGGTTGTTATGAAATTATGATTATTTTGATTATTTTTATAATTATATATATAACTAGCTATACCCAGTGTGCTTCGCTACCCTCATCGTAGTGGAATAAAATAAATATCACTATTGTAAATGTATATATATCTGCAATACCAATAATTCCCCTTTTAGAGAACTCTTTAAGTTTGATTTTATGATTCTAGTCTCAATATTACAGAAAATTAGAAAAAACAGTTGAAGAACGAAAAAGTACCAGACAGT
>NC_060950.1:10340297-10344981 GCF_022045245.1 Lucilia cuprina
TATCTATCTATCTATCTATCTATCTATCTATCTATCTATCTATCTATCTATCTATCTATCTATCTATCTATCTATCTAAAAAAAATTGCTTAAATTAATTTTCTTTCCCCTCTGAGAGACTCATAAAAGAGTCCCCTAATATACATATAATCGAAATGAAAAATTAATGTTGTTGTCGATTTTTTTGCTCAAGAATCAAATTAGTCTTTACAGATGAGACGTAAAATTCTAAGATGAGTAAAAAAAACATTTTAAACAAAACCATTTTTAAACATAAATCTTAAATAATAAAAATTATATTATTGTTTTTACAATATATGTAGTGCACAGTGGGTTAGAGCAAAAATTGCTATAGTCAACATGTTTTTAAAACCTTCTGTACTTTTTGAATATTCTACAATTTAAACTAAAATTCAAGAAATTAATGTTGTCTTTTTGAATGTCCTTCATTTCGTTATTCATGAAATTTTCTAAATTTATTTTTTCTTTTAAATTTAAATAAATAAACATTACAAAACAACTAACAACATTAAATATAAAATATATTTTCCTGGCAATTTTTCACATTTTTTTCGCAAACAATAGTTGAAAAACAATACTAAATATAACAATTTTGTTGTACAAACTTGCATAAAAGAATATGCGAATAATAAAATAAGAATAGAAGGAAAATAAACAAAAAAAAAGTATGCGAAAATAAACGTACTTATAAAACACAAAGAAATGCTAATTTCCTTAACGCTTCATCTTGAGTATAAACTGGATGAAAAAAGCGAAAATAAAAATGTTGTAATGGAAAATTGAAAATTGCAGTGTTTTTTTTATTATATTTATATTTATTATACACTAAATAAAATAAACAAAAAATTTAGATGAGTTTAAGGAATAATAATAAAATGTTGTTTGTTTACATTTTTTGTTTGGTTAAACAAAGTTTGTTTTTTTTTATACGCTGCATCACTACACATAGCAAGGCGGGTATTATGAGTTGATTATACAGTTTGTAATGTTAATAAATATAAAGACTAAATATATTTTTTCAAAATCACTGTCCAGGACGTTTCATAAATGAATGATGATAGATGCTGTTACTTTATATTAAGGTAGGGTATCATATGATCGGTCATATTGGTTATATTTTGTTTTGTATAGAAAATAATGAAAAAAACTTTTAAGTAACACGTTTTAAAGGCAAATTGAATAAAAACATTTTTGGGGAGAGAAAAATAATGGTGATAAGAAAAAAATATCTTAAATAGAATGTTGAATAAAAATTAGCATCAATTATTTTTTTGTTGAAAAAGTTTATGTAGAATAGAAAATGAAAGAAAGCAGCAAAATAACACTGTTTAACAAGAAATGATAAAATGACAAACAATAATTGACTGATTAATGGGGAATAGAACTGATATTTACAGTCTCTAACTGTTACAACTTTCCTAACACTAAAAGAAATCATGCGATGTTTTCATAATCATAGAATCATTGAAAAATTTCAGAAAACATCCTAATTTTTCCAAAACATAGAATGCAAGGTTTTTAAAATCATGGAATCATTGAAATTTAAAAAAAACTTTTTTATAAAACATAGAATTTTCTTTAAAAAGTTGTGCGATATTTTTGAAACTTTGTATTTTGATAGTTTTCTTAAGTAACTTGCAGTGTTTTCGAAAACATAAAGTTTTCTAGAAAAAAAAGATTGAAACTTGAAATTTCCATGTTTTCTAAAGCAAAGAACTTTGAATGAAATATTAAAAAAAAACATAGAATTTTCAACAAACAAAAAATTTTTGGTTTTAAAATAGTAATCGTTTAAAAAAGTTTTATTTTTTTTTTAATTTCATTAAAAATGTTTGTGATGTTTTCAAAAACATCGAATATTATTTAAAAAATCTTTCTCTAAATCTATTTCTAAATTAAAGAAATTTCTTTAAAATGACGAGTAATGTTTAAGAGAACCTATATTTTTTCCGTAAAAAGTTGTGCAATGTTTTTAAAACCGAAAATATTGTGCGATGTTTTTTAAATTTTAAATTTTATTTTTTTCAAACATAGAATTTTTTTCGTTATACTTTGTGATTTGTTCTAAATCAAAGAATTATGTTTAAAAAGTTGTGCGATGTTTTTAAAACTTCGTATTTTAAAGTTTTCTTAAAAGATTTGTGCAATGTTTTCAAATATCTAATGTTTTTTTATTTGAAGAACACAGAATTTCCTGTGAAATGTTTGCGATGTTTACGAAAACATGAAATTATAAAAATATTAAGCTATTTTTGAAAATTTCTCAAAACGTGTTGCGATGTTTTCAAGAGAATACAATTTATTTCGAAACACTTTGTGATTTGTTCTAAATCAAAGAATTAAGTTTAAAAAGTTGTGCGATGTTTTCAAAACCCTGTTTTTCAAAATTTTCTTAAGAAAGTTGAGCCATGTTTTGAAAGATCTAAAGTTTTTATTCGAAGAACAAAGAATTTTCATTGAAAAATCTTGCGATGTTTTCAAACATTCAAAATTACAAAAAAAATTGTGCTATTTTTGTAAAATTTTTTATAAAACATAGAATAAAGTTGTGCGATGTTTTCGAAACTTTGTATTTCAAGATTTTCTTAAGAAATTTTCGCGATGTTTTCAAAGATCTAAAGTTTTCATTAGGAGAACAAAGAATTTTCGTTGAATATTCTTGCGATGTTTTCAAAAATATATAATTAATTATTAATTTTTTTTAAAAAAGAGCTGCGATGTTTTTATAAAAGAAGAAAATTTGTGCGATGTTTTTGAAACATTGCATTTCATATGAAAGTTGAGCCATGTTTTTCAATATCTATAGTTTTTATTCCGAGACATTGAATTTTCATTGAAAGTCTTGCGCTGTTTTCGAAAATATAAAATTACAAAAAAATTGTGCTATTTTTGTAAAATTTCTTAATTAAATTTCTTAAAATTTCTTAAGAAAGTTTTGAAAGATCTAAAGTTTTCATTGAAATTTTGAATTTCTTTAAAAAAATTTGGGATGTTTTCAAAAACATAGATTTTTTTCAAATATTTTGTAATTTGCTCTAAAAAATAGAATTAACTAAAAAAATGATGCGATGTTTTCGAAACTTTGTATTTTACAATTTTTTTCTTAAGAAAGTTGCGCGATGTTTTCCAATATCTGAAGTTTTCATTCGAAAAACACAGAATTTTCTTTGAAAAATCTTGCGATGTTTTCGAAAATAAAAAAGTTATTTTAAAAATGTGCTATTTTTGTTAAATTGTTGAACTTGTGTTGCAATGTTATGAGAAACATAGATTTTTTTATGAATTATTTGAGAATTTTTTGAAAAATAACCAAAAAAATTATAATTTCTTTTGGAAAGCTTTTAGATTCTTTCTAAAAAATATCTCATCTCATTCAGTTTATATCTCGTGCAATATTTCTTAATAACATAGAATTTTTGCTGAAACTCTTGCAATATTTAACAAAAATCGGAATTTTTTGAAAAACATTACAATTTTATAAAAATGATAAAAATAACTTTGTTGTCCTGTGTTTTTATCCATTTTTAGTATAATAACATAATTATATTTAAATATACTTTTAATGGATTCATTTTGGAATTTATTTAAGGAAACTGTTTTAAAACGAAAAAATTTTTAATTTTGATTTATATCCCTAAACTGAAACCTTATATAGTAATAAAATTAAAACTAATTTTTATTAAACAATTTTCCTATTATTAAATTTTAAAATTTTGCTTCCTTAATTAATATTTGATTTTTATTACCAAAACAATTTTTCTACAAAACTAAGGTTTCTTAAAACTTTTTAAATAAAAAGTTTGCTTGCAAACGAAGCACCTGCTAAAGAAGAGAAGAAAAAAAAAGTCTGACATAAAAGTATTAATATTAAATCCTTTTTCTAACACAATAAATACATCCTTTTGCCGTTAAACTTCAAATAACAAATGTTTAACAAATAACTTTTTTTTAGCAGCTAACATGTATTTAAAGAGCTAAATCTACTTTCATTCTCAACAACGACAACAAGGAAAACTTGCAAATGTTAAAATTTATATCCAAAGCACAAATTGAAAAGAAAAACGAAAAAAAATGAAGAAATATTACACTAAATATACACATCAAATATATGCAAATTTATTACGAACTCTGATGTTCGCTTGTCTGTCTGCCAGTCTGTCCTTTTGACTGTTGTCTGCACATTTGTTACTTTTTCCTTTACCTTCCTCTATGAGCACGTGGCCAAATAACCAACAATTTGATAAGCCTCCCTAAAATAAAAAATCTTCACTTATTCAAAAATCGAAAAAAAGAAGAATAAAATATTTTGTTAAAACTGCCTTTGCTTGCCTAATCTAGCTACAAAATATACTCGCTTCATATACAGAAGATTCCACATTGTATCCATTCATTCGTCTTTATATTGTTAACCTTTAAAAGTCTGATTTTCCATTACAATATTTGTAAAATACAACTGTTAACATATTATAAACTTTCTGCAGACACATACATAAATAAATTTTAGAAACAGTTGTAATGTGCCACAGTGGGACAAGCACGAACCTAGAACTGAATGAAAAATGAACTAGAACTGAACTAGAACTGAACTAGAACTGAACTAGAACTGAACTAGAACTGAACTAGAACTGAACTAGAACTGAACTAGAACTGAACTAGAACTGAA
>NC_060950.1:10345081-10378684 GCF_022045245.1 Lucilia cuprina
AGTTAGTTAGTTAGTTAGTTAGTTAGTTAGTTAGTTAGTTAGTTAGTTAGTTAGTTAGTTAGTTAGTTAGTTAGTTAGTTAGTTGGTTAGTTAGTTAGTTAGTTAGTTGGTTAGTTAGTTAGTTGGTTAGTTAGTTGGTTAGTTAGTTAGTTAGTTAGTTAGTTAGTTAGTTAGTTGGTTAGTTAGTTAGTTAGTTAGTTAGTTAGTTAGTTAGTTAGTTAGTTAGTTAGTTAGTTAGTTAGTTAGTTAGTTAGTTAGTTGGTTAGTTAGTTAGTTAGTTAGTTAGTTAGTTAGTTAGTTAGTTGGTTAGTTAGTTAGTTAGTTAGTTAGTTAGTTAGTTAGTTAGTTATTTAGTTAGTTAGTTACTTAGTTACATCGTTATTTACTTTCTTAGTCCTCCAAATGAAAAACTTTTAAAATCCAGGAAATGATCACCCTATTAACGTCTGCACACGTATCTTCATTTTCTGCTTCAAACAACATTTCAAATGAAAATCAAACATTAATCCCTTTTGGCAATTTTATAACCAACTTCCTTTCCCCTCATCTTTCGTTTTACGTAGTTTATATTGTTCTGTTTATACATATTTTCTTCTTCTTGCTTTTTCTTCAAATTCCACTACAAATATTCGTTTCATTCTTTTCTACCTTTGCGGCAAAATAAAAAACAATGAATGTATTGGAAAACAATAGATGTAGTGAAGGGAAAATTTTATGTATTGAAAATGATATTTAGGAGTTTTTACTGTTGAGTACTATTTTTATTTTTGGTTTTTTGTTTTCCATTTTTTTTTTTTTTTTTTTTGTTCATTCGTATGAGTATCAAACAAATCAAGAAACCATAATCAAACAATAAGGGTTTTACACTTCGTTAAGCACTTAATTTCCGGTAAATTGAACTGATATTTAAGTATGTTTTAATATGTATATGTATGTTTAAAATATGTTTTCTAACTTATAAGGGTATTCAATCAATATTATGATTATTGTGTTTGTTTTAGCAGATAATGAAAAATATAATCTTACATACATATACATATATACGTATGCATGTATGTATGTACATAACGTTTTGTTTTCTTTGGTTTCAAATTAATTTGAATTCATAGATGATTAAAGTCAAAATTCGAAACAAAATTCAACAATTTGTAATAGATAAAAAGTTTCTTATACCATGTGCAACAGTGCGTATGATGACTATTTGTTTTTCAAACTTAACATTTAACACTCATACGCCACTGATATTACTTTTAATCAACAGTGTAATAATTTAATTTGTTTTGTAATCAAATTTTAAAAAAATGAAGGTATATAATGGTTTCACTATAATTTTTGTGAGGTTTGCTAATTGAAAATAAGTTCCGTACATAATTAACAAAAATGTTTTAGGGTAAAATTTATTTATTTTACAACATTTTGTAAAGTGTTTGTATCAGAAAAAGCACAAAAATCAAATTATGCTTTTTAAAAGGTTTTTAACTAGAGAAATAAAAACTAACCAAATGATATTTATGTTTAAATACATTTATTAGAATAAAACCATTAGAACTGCATACCGTTTATAAATACTAACAAAATATCGAAAAAAAAATATGTAGCATGTGCTCACGTGCATAAACTTGTTAAAAAAAATTTTTTTTTGACTTTATACAAAAACCAAGTAATAAACCTTTATTTTCCAGTTGTTTTAGTCTCGTTTACATTTAAAACGACTTAGTACGGTTAAGCAAATATCCCAAAACAAAATACGAACAAAAAAAGCACAACATTAAATGCAACAACAAATTTTATACACCAATGCACACATACAGAAATTTAAAGAGAAAAAAAATGCTTAACAGTTTTGAAGGTTAAAGTGAAACAAAATACCAACAACAATAAATACAACAACTAAGCAAATAATAAATAAATGTTTTATATTCGGCTAAGCCGAATCTTAGAAACCCTACAGCGAAAAACATCAAAAAATAAGCGTTGAAAAACGAAATAAATAAATGTTTTATATTCGGCTAAGCCGAATCTTAGAAACCCTTCAGCAAAAAACATCAAAAAATAAGCGTTGAAAAACGAAAAAGTACCAGTTAGTTCCTTTTTATAGATTTTAATCGAACGAACAGATTTACGGATATTGCTAAATCGACTCCGATTTTATATAGTAAGAAACTTATATTATAGAAATTACAAATGAAAAGACAATCTTATATATACCTTTCAAACGTAGCTGAAGGGTGTTAAAATAAAGTTTTAAAAGTTCTCATATGTTAAGCAAAAAAAAAAATGAGACGTTAATAGTGAAAACATAACGGGTTTGGTTACATTTATATGTATATATGTATGTGGGTGTTAAATATGTATTATTTAGCATATTTTTAGGCAAATTTCTCTTTGCAGACAGTTGTTATTTATTTTTAGTATATTTTTTTATCGATATACATTTTCATTCTCACATTTATCATACAAACGAAAAAAAGAAAACTTTTTATTTAAATTTAAAATGATACATGATTTTAAAGTAAAAGAAATCAAGACGTGTTTAGAATTATAAATTTTGAAATAAAGTAAAGCAGCAAATAAATTGTAGGTTTTATAAAAATTGGGTGCAAATTCTAAGCGGGTCTTGTTTAAGAAGAACATATAAATATAAAATAAAATGACATAGAGTGAACGAATGAAGAAAGAAATTATTTACTTAAACATGTGTACATCTCAAGAAGATGGAATTTCAATCAATGTTCCTGAAGAATGTTATATCCGGAATAATATAATACTCCGTTCACACGGTCTCATTCATCATTCAATACCCAATAACATACTGAACGTAGGTTAAGTTATGAATTACGAACTGTTATCTCGAATTTTTATCGAGTATTTATAAAAATCTGCTATTTGTTTTTAGGCTTCTATAGTTGAATCGAAAAGTCGACATTTCGACTTTTTGCATTTTATGAAAAGTCGACATTTCGACTTTTTGCATTTTATGAAAAGTCGACTTTTCGACATTCGACTTTTTGCATTTTATGAAAAGTCGACTTTTCGACTTTTTTCATTTAGTTAAAAGTCGATTTTTCGACTTTTTTCATTTAATTAAAAGTCGATTTTTCGACTTTTAATATTTTATAAATAGTCGACTTTTCGACTTTCTCTGACTATTTTCGACTTTTTCCGAATTTTTCGACTTCTTTCGAATTTTTCGACATTTTCCGACTTTATCCGACTTTTTTCGACTTTTTCCGACTTTTTTCGACTTTTTCCAACTTTTTTCGACTTTTTCCGACTTTTCAACTTTTTTCGACTTTCCGACTTTTCGACTTTTTTTCATAAACGATAGTCGAGTTATCGACTTTTTTGGAAAAAAAATAGTCATTCAGAAACTGAATTACGTAATTCATCTGAACGTGGAAACATGATATAAGAATATATAATGTTTCCAATAGTATTTCAAAGTAGGATTCTATAGTTGAAACGAAAAGTCGACTTTTTGCATTTAGTTAAAAGTTGAGTTTTTCCATTTTATGATAAGTCGATTTTTCGACTTTTTTTATATAATTAAAAGTCGGCTTTTAGACTATTAGTATTTTATAAAAAGTCGACTTTTTTCCAGTTTTTGACTTTTTCCGAATTTTCGACCATTTTCTACCTTTTTCGACGTTAAACGACTTTTTTCGTCTTTTTTCGACTTTTCCGAATTTTCTACTTTTTGACTGTTTTTTTTTTTTACTTTTTTCGACTATTTTAGAGTTTTTGATTTTTTTTTCAAAATTTTTGTCCTGGAGTCAATAAATTGGAAAGCTGGATCAAAGGATAAGAAGGTCTTTTTTGAGGTTTTTATGATTTTTTTCATATTATTTCCAAAGGAAAGAAATTTTGGACGAAAAGTACTGAGTTCAACTCCAGTCTGTGTCGACTTTTTAATTTTTTATAAATATTCTATAAATAACTTTAAAAAACTTTTCGACTTTTTCCAGCTTTTTTGGACTTTTTGGCATTTTACGACTTTTCAACCATTTTAGATTTTCTTCTACTTTCTCCGACTTTTTTTAACTTTTCGACTTTTGATTTTTTTCTGTTTTTTCCGACTTTTCAATTTATAGAACCCTATTTTAAAACGATATTATTTTTGTTTTAAATTTAAATAATATAAGCAACACCCTGTGTTTTCTAAAAACAAAACAACGTTATCGATAACACATTTATTTACTCATTTCAAACAGCTGTTGATAAAAACAAAAATAACAACACGCTGCCGGTGTGTTATAATCGAAAAAGTTTAATCCAAAATTATTTAATAAAATAAATAAAAAATGTTACAAATATTAAGAAAAACCTTACAAAATACAAATATTCGACGTTATGCGGCCACCCAGGCTAAACTTCAAACTAAAAATACCCCCACAAAGCAGAAAAAAACAGAACAAGTACCCGCCCTCATACAATGTAAACGCAGCTCCTTCAATTTGTATAAACCTTTAGAGGCTCATTGCAAATTTGGCACACAATCTCTAGCCTCTACGGGGTGGTTAAGTAATAAAGCTAAAGGTGATTGGTTTCAAATTAACGCAACCGTCAGTGAACAAGAAAAAGCAAAAGAAATGGTCGATATACAAGAATTTTTACAAACATCAAGATTAAGGTTTGACGAGACCCTGCTGCATAATTTAAAAACCGAATTGGAGGTAAAAACCTTAACGAACATACAATGTAAAGGATGGCCACAACTTAGTGAAAATCATCATACCTTAATAGCGGCCGAAACCGGTTGTGGCAAGACAATTTGTTATCTTCTGCCTATAATACAAAAGATTATGGAACGTAAGGCGCTAAGTGAAAATCAGCGTAAACTTAATTCCCCTTTAGCCATAGTACTAACACCTAGTCGTGAGCTGGCTTCACAAATTGGTGGTGTTATAGAGAAATTGACACGTAATTTGCAAGTGCAAGCTAAAACCATTTTAGGAGGTAACACTAAACATTTAATGTTAAATCCAGATTTTGAAGATGTAGATATTGTGGTGGCATCAGTGGGAGCTATGAGCAAATTGGTAACTACCGGCATTTATAGAATGGATCATGTAAGGCATGTGGTGTTAGATGAGGCAGATACTTTGCTGGATGATAGCTTTTCCGATAAGCTGGTACATTTTATGAAAAGATTTCCGGTGAGTAGAATGAATTATAAATTATTTCTGAAACAAACCAATTTTTGAACTACTTGTTATTACAGTTCCATAAAAATCTCTCCCAAAAACCCGATGATATTGGCACCCAACTTGTTTTAGCTTCTGCTACTATGCCAACCAATATTGACGAACTGTTGCACAAAGTAATCGATATACAAACTATTCAAGAAGTGGTTAGTCCTCATCTACACAAACTAATGCCTCATGTTGATCAACGCTTTTTGCGTGTCAACAAGTCAGACCGTCCTGCCCATCTTTTGTCTATTGTTAAAAAGGAATTATCTCTAAGACGTCCCGTCATAATATTCTCCAATAAAACACCCACCTGTGATTATGTTTCGATCTTCCTAAACAATAGTGGTATCAATTGTCTCAATCTCAATGGTGATATGTTAATGAAAATACGTTTGGGACGTTTTGAACAATTTCAAAATGCCGAATGTGATGTACTGTCCACAACTGATATAGGAAGTCGTGGTTTGGATACTACACGAGCCAGACATGTTATAAATTTTGATTTCCCCTTACACGTCTCTGATTATATACATCGTGCTGGTCGTATAGGACGTGTGGGTAATATGGAGAAATGTTTGGTAACAAATCTTATTTCGTCTAGAAGAGAAATTGATGTTGTGCAACGTATTGAACATGCTGCCAGATGTGGAGGTTTATTGCCCGATGTTAATGCTAATATTAAGAATATTATTAATAAGAAAATAATGAAGGATATGAAAGAGGCGGGTGTGGAAATGCCACAACATTTAAATGAAGAAGTATTTTGATTAAGATAATTATGATAGTTATGTTGTATTGTTAAATATACTTAAATATTGTTAAATAAAAAACTTAAATTTTTATTAAAAAATTATTAACAATTATAGTTTAATTTTATTACAAAAAATGCATCATTAGTTTTTTTAAACCCTAAACCAAAATCACTATAGACTCTTAAAAACTTAGCAAACTAATAACACAACTACGATTCGTAAATTCTTATTAAATCCTCTATAGTTATGGCATAACCAGTTACAGGACAAGTTGAGGAATGTTCCTTTAAACGCAATGCTATGCATTTCCAACAATACACATAACCAGACACCGAACATGCTGTAGGATTTTCAATTTTCATCAAACAAACAGGACAATCACCAGCTGGTGTATTACATTTCTTAAGACTATCCTCCGTGAGAGTTAAAGGCTCGGGATTTTCCAAGGTACCACCCACCTTACGTCTCTGATCATTTGAATACCACCATTGTATAAATTGTAGGAAAAATGCCAAAACTTCTAATAACTTTAAGAAAACATAAGTAGTTTTATCTTCTTTGGGTGGTTCGTTAGGATAGCGTAGTGTTAGTTTAAGGGCACGAAAAATGGGTGAATGACTAGAGGCATATTTAATCAAATACATAAAAGTATGCACTGCTTTGGAAGCTTTATAGGCATGAAATAAATTCAATAAATATTCCTCCCATTTGGAAATGTCCGCATGTTGAGCCCTTGTCTTTAGTTTTCTTTCAATATAGGGCATTAATGTTAAAATAGAAGCGGAAATTATTTCTTGCTGTTTGGAAAGAAGATTACCACTTAAGGTATCGGTTCTCTGTAGACCATAAAAACTTTCACCAAACGATGAACCTCTTTTGCTTAAATATAAATATTGTAAAAACCAGGTAAATAAGGGTGATAGTTCTTCTTTAATGCGTTTTGTTGGCCACAGCGTAAAGTCCAAACGTAGACCAAAATAATCAAAGATTTTACTTAGGGCCGGATAGATAAGATTGTCCAAGGTTTCAGCGGCAGATATTTCAAATATAGAGGGTACATTTTGTAAATTTTGACGAACATTGGCAGCCTCAGCCATTTATTTAGGTGTTTTTATGTCTATTATTTTATTTTAAATAAATTAAATTACTTTTTTATACAATTTTCTGATTTTTTAATAATTTTGATAACAGAAATTCAAGCAAACAGCTGTTGCAAAAGGTAAACATAAGGGATGACAAAATGTTCGATAACACTTTGTTGTTATCAAAATTATCGTTGAGTAAGTAATGTCAACTTTTTGAAAATAGCAAATTATTGAAAATATAAAAAAAAAATTAAATAGTCATTTTTAAATTCATTATACATTCTCGAAAAACCAAAAACAATTTCAGACTGTTCTATTATATCAAAAATACATTTTCTGCAGCAAAAGTTTAAAAAACGAGAAAAGCGCGTTGTCGCCTTAACGCGTGTTATGTACTAGGGTTCTATAGTTGAAACAAAAAGTCGACTTTTCGACTTTTTCCGACTTTTCGACTATTTTCGACTTTTGACTTTTTTCGACTTTCCGACTTTTTTCGACTATCTTCGCCTTTTTCCGACCAGAGTTAAAAATTTATAAAGTTGCCAGAAGCGTAAATTTATAATGTTGCCATTTAACATTATTATTATTAATAAAAAAAAAAATTATTTATATTTTTTCTATTTGTTGCAATTTGTTGAGTTTTTTCGACTTTTTCCGACTTTTCGTCTTTTTTTGACTATTTTCGACTTTTTCCGACTATTTTCGACTTTTTCCGAATTTTTCGACCTTTTTCGACTTATTCCGACTTTTTTCGACTTTTTCCGACTATTTTCGACTTTTCGACTTTTTTCGACTCTTTCCGACTTTTATTTACAACGACTTTTTTGGAATAAAATAGTCGACTTCGACTTTTCGACTTTTTTCGACAAAAAGTCGATTGTTCGATTATTCGAAAGTCGATTTATAGAACACTATTATGTACTTTCTGCTTTAGACAAACTGGCAGTTTGTTTATTTCAGCGTTTTTTTTAATATATATTGACATTACTAAATGTCATCGCAAAAATTTTATTTATATTTACAAAACAATTGTTTTTAGTTTGTATTTTGCAAATTAAAACAATACTAGTCTTTTGTTTATTTTATTTTTTTGCATTATAATTTTGTTTTTGTGTGAAAATTATCAAAGTAAATTATGAAAACTTCCACCACGCCACAAAACGAAGATACACCGAAGACGACACAAACAAAATCGACAAAAAAATCTGCAAAATCCAGAGCAAAATCTAATAAATTGGAAATTAACAATAGCAGTAGTTCCAGTAAAAATGCAACCGGCAATTTGTCCAGCTCAACAACAGCGGCACAATTAATAACACATCAGCAACAAAACAATCAAACTAATCAATTGAATATTGTAACAACACCAACCACACCCACTTCGTCTTACATGTCTGGTGGTGGAGTGTTTGACGCATCCATGCCACAGCATGGCAGTGGTGGAGTATCAGGAGGTTCTGGTGGTAGAGATGAATTAAATACTACTTCGAGAGTAAGTTGTGTAAAGCATTAAAATATAAATCATTACAATTTGTATTGGTTTTTATGCAATTTCAGAGTAATCACAAAAGTTATGCAGGTCTTGAGCCTAGATCTATTAAGATTATATGGGAACAACATGATCAAAGTGATGTTGAATTATCGGGAGAAGTTTGCGCTCGAGTTGCCGAAGATGCTTCCTATAGATTATGGGAATTGATTAATGTAAGTTAAATTGTCTGAAAAAACACTAATAACTAGCTGTCTTAACTAAGTTAGTTAGATTACTAAAAGGACATGTTGTATTGTGAGAAATAAAAAGTTCTATTTCTTTTGTAGAATATTAAAACCTATGCCCGTCATTCAGGAGGTTCTATAACATATGATCTGGTTAACGAAGTTTTACGTGATTCTGATGTACCTCCCTGTTTAGGAGCCATGGATAGTGATTGGGATCGCATCGACTATGATGGCAGTTATTTTTTCTACTCTGATAAAATAATCGAACTACGAGATGAATATCAGAAAGATGTCACTTTTAACATGCCACAAGGTGCCGACTTTAAATGTTCTTGGCCAATGGAAGACAAACATATGGAGAATATCAGGAAATATGTACCCGCTTTTATATATGGTAGGTAAATGTAGAAGTTAACTAAACGAATACTAATCATTTTTTTTTTTTTTGAAACCGAAGTGGCATTAAATGCTTCCACAGATGATTTGGATGCGGTATTAACAGAAGCCGCCTTTAGTTCTTTAATGGGTCACTGTTATCGTTTAATACTCACCAAAATCATACAAATCGTGGCCTTTAAACAAAGTCCCGATATATGTCAACGTTGCTGGCGTTTACTTCGTGCTCTATCCTCTAATCCCCAATGTCGCGATGTAGACGCTCGAGAAGAATATTTCCATTTGGCAGAAATTTTAATATGTCAACTATTAGCTCCCTATGAAAGCATCAAAGTACAAAACTCCTCAGTTGCAAATGAAAAAACAGAAGATACTTCTAATCAGAATAACATTAAAATGGAGATTGATAATTTGGATGCAGATTTTATGGATCATACACAATCGACTATGGACAATTTAGAAGGAAATTCAAATGGAGATAATACAGAGAAAATTTACAAATTACAAGCCGATATGGATGAAGAGGAAATAAATTGCTGCAACACTACAGCAACAAATGCCGGAGGTAGTTATCAAACTTCTCAGTATTTCGCCAGTCCAGTTGATGCAAAGATAGTAGATGAGTTATGTGAAACTTTGGGACATTTAGCCGCTATTAATGGTTACTTTCAAAGTGAATGTCTATATCATATAGTACGAAGACTGGAACGGTTCTTTGAGGGACGTTTTATCAGTACAGAAAGGGGTAAAATAGTTTGGAATTTTTAAAAAAAATGGGATTTCAAGTAAATTCTGTAAATCTTAATATTTTAGATTACAACTATATAAGTCGAGCTATGCGCGGTCTCATAGCCCTGGGAGAATATGCTTTTCGCGAATTTATACCATTTTTGTATAAACTCAAAGCCGAAGATATACCCGAAACTCTATGGAATGATTTTACGGTAATTTCTCTTAAACGAAATCTAAATATATTGATAAATAAATTTCCTCTAATATTTAGGTATCTGCGGTATTCCTACAAGGTCATGATGATATTTTTCTCTACGAATGGTTAGAGTTTGTCTGCGGTGGCGATAAATTACAACCCTTTATGAGCTATCAAGCTCAGTACTATGAAAAGTTCTTAAATTATCGCTATTTAAGACGTAAACCGGCCACGTTTAAATTTAATCCCAAATTGGGTGTTAGACGTCTAGAATGGAGCACTCTAGCGGCCGCTATGTGTCATGGTGATGACCCAAACAAGGCTTTAAAGCCTAAACCTTCAATCAAGGAAGTATTTCCCGATTTAAAACCCATCAATATGAATATAAATCGAGCAGGTAATATACGGTTTAAATTTGCCGGTTGTCGTCCGGTGATTATTAAAGGAAAAAATAAATTTGGTTTACAAACGGCCGATTTGGGGCAACAAAATGAAAAGTTATTGAATGGTTGTGGTCAAAATGATATTCTAATAGCGAAGAGAAGATTATTTAAACCACTAACGAATGAAAAATCTATGATACCATTATGTAGTTATAACTTTTTAAATATATAATATTAGAAATAATATAAAATATATATAAAATTGTATGTAAGTTAATTTAAAATAAAAATATGTGGTTTCTACTCAGTTTAACTAGACTTAACTTGCTGTTAGATTAAACTAGGAACAAATTTAGGCGGACTTTTATCGATGATTGTGTTTTTCAGTTTTGGATTTAAGTTCAGTTAACTTTGTTAGTATTGCCAACTTTTCACTCAAAACAGCTGTTTTTTGCAAAATTAAAAATTTTGGAAAATGTTAAATAAACATTTAAAACAATAATTAATGAAACAAAACAAATCACAAAATTGCAATTTACTTAAAATATTAAGTTTTTGTTCTTCCGAAATCATTGTTTTATTGTTTTTGTTAATTGTGTTTTCTCACTTATAACTTAAGTTTAATTAACCAATAACACTCAGTTAAACTAAGATAATTAATAACGTTGCTGTTTACTGAAAAACACAAAACATATATTAAACTAGGTTTAAACAAAGAATGTAGTTTATCTTTATGTGAAAAACACTCCCATAATCGAAGAAGTTTACATACACTGAAAGAAATTTCGGTGAAATTTTGAAGGTCACCCTAGCAATCTCTGTTCCAGCTACAAAGACAGTAGACATTGTTCACACTAGGAAACTTTTGTTGAGAAACTTTTGATTTTGTGTGTGAGAGAAAGAGAAATCAAAAGTTTCCAAAAAAAAGTTTCCTAGTGTGAACCAGGTCTAAATAAACTCGAAAATAGACTTACGAATAATCGAACAATCTACTTTTTGTAGAAAAAAGTCGAAGTCGACTATTTTGTTCCAAAAAAGTCGATAACTCGACTATCGTCTATGAAAAAAGTCGAAAAGTCGACTTTGTAAATAAAAGTCTAAAAGTCGGAAAGAATCGAAAAAAGTCGAAAAGTTGAAAAGTCGGAAAGGGTCGAAAATAGTCGGAAAAATTCGAAAATAGTCGAAATAAGTCGAAAATAGTCGAAAAGTCGGAAAAAGTCGAAGAGTCGAAAAAAATCGAACCCTACTCGAAAATACCTCAATTTGTTAACTATATACGTTTCTTTGGGTTCAGTTGTAATTGTATAATAACACAGTTTTCATTTTTAAAGTTTACTTACATTTTGCATAGAGAAACTTTCGGTACAGAAATTACTTTTTAATTGCATTGATTTGTTGGTACAAACGAGAAAAAGAAGAAACTCAGTATTGCAAGAGATCAAAATTTTAAGAAAAGATTTACTGTGTAATCCAGCACATACATGTTTATCCTGTGTTGCCAACCAAAAACATTATTCTCCGCCGTAGTTGCTGTAAATTTTGAACGCCGCAGAAATCTAATAGTAGAGTGGCAAAGTGAAATGTTTACTCTTTCAGAGTAAATTTTTGTTTACGTACATTATAACAACAACAGTACTATGATAAATACAACAACAAAATATAATGTAAAACAAATACCTTGATAAATTGATTGGAATTAAAATAATAAGGGCAACACATATAAAAAACCTCAATTAATAAAATGCAACACAAATAGTAAAGTAAATAAACGAAAACTAAACACAATAAATATAAAATTATGAGTGGCAAGGTAAATTTTTAACCATAAAATTAGTAAATGTGTAAATAATCATAAAAATATAATTTATTGCAGCACCCACTAGTCACACATTATCTTAAGCCCCTGACCAATTAAAATAAATTAAAACAAAACAAAAAAACACCCAATTGATCAACGTTAATACTAATGGAAAATGTTACCCACATATGAACGTTTAGATGCTCCAAAGACCCTTATTAAAATAGCTTTCTCGAAATTAGCTATAGGCGCTATAAGTTTGGCATTTGGTGCTTTCCTTTTTACCATATTCTGGACCTTAATGTTTGATTTTGAACGGGCCACCTATACGCACTGTGATGTACGCAATTACCTGCCCTCTATTTCAGCGGCCATAGGAAATTATGAGCCCCAAAAATCTGTCTGGAGATTGGCCATAATATTACATTTACCCATACGCTTGGCTGTATCACACATCTATTCGAAATACTATCGCGATCATATACGTAAAAATCGTCGATTTTTTGCTCACACTGCGGTCTCATTGAATGTTATAGAGAATTTTGCTCTATTAAGTTTATCGCTGTGGACTTCATCGGATAATTATGAAATGCATCGGAATTCATTTGTTACATTTATCGCCTGCAGTGAGCTTTATATGTTGATAACTTATTTTCTGCATAAAAATGGTCGTAAATTGCAATTAACAACATTGGAGGAGAAATCGGTTAAATTTAAATTGTATTTATTTCTAACGAATTTGGTGGCATTTGCTATGGCGGGTTATTTTTTTCTAAGACACAATGCTAAATGTGAACCAGGAGGTAAGTGGCCTTATATATTTTTTTTTTAATATTTCTTAATAAAAAATTTACTTACTTTTCTCTTTTCTTTCTTAGTTTATACTTTTTTTGCTTTATTCGAGTATATAGTAGTTTTTAGCAATATGGGTTATCATATGACTGCTTATTGGGATTTCTTTGGTGTTAATATCTGCTTCGATTGGAAAAATGGTCTATATTTATCCCACTTATAGTTGTTCAATTAAAATTGCTTCATTTTGACTCTTAAAAATATTGAAAATTTTAAAAATTTTCTTTATTTTTCTATATCGACAATGTTATACATTTTAAAACTTAACTATTTTTAAGTTTAAAATCGTTTGAGGCTAATTTCTCTAGCCTCTGTGCGATTTCAAAGTATTTTTCTTCCAAAAAAAATTAAATTTTTAATTATTGTTTTTTAATAATAATAATAATAATAACTTATGTTACGTTCAAATTTTTGCCAGCTTCAGGGAATTAATTTTTTTTTAACAAAAAATGTACATAGATTCATTTTTGTCCTTTACTAGGAAAAAAAATTAGCTAGCTTGTTTATCACATAAAATTATATTTATACCTAATATTTTTTGTAACTTAAAATATTTAATTAAGACAGAAGGCTACAATTTAAAATAATTAAGGAAAAATATAATATAATAAAAATCTACTTTCTAAAAGTCCAAACAATAAGTTTACAATATTACGGAAATCCTCAATACGGTACAGTGTAATCCAAATCAAACATTTATTAGTTAAATACAATAACAAATCCATAATCGAGTAAGATATGAAGAAATAGTATTATGTTTTATTAATAGCTTCGTCCCGTCTCTGGTATACCAGACTAAAACACTAACCTAGTCACGTTCCCACGACAATTGGTTCTTCACAGCGGAACGACTTGGAGTTTAACGAACACCGACCAAGGATTGTCAACCCAGCCACACTGACTTTACACGTGTCGTTGATACAAGAACAATTAACTTAGTCATTAATAGATAGATAAAACCATCATATAAACATACCGATACGTTTTGAAAAGGTTTCCAAACTTGTTTGAAAGTCAAACAAATAGATGCACATAAATAAAACAACCCGACGAAAAACAAACCGTAACAGCTGTTTTATCAAAATAAACATTTTTTTTGGTGTGGTGAGTTATTTTTGTTTACAAATATGTGTCCATAGTATAATCTATATTTCAGTTTATATTCTATTATCTCCTCCATAGTATGATCGATATACTCGAGTCTAAAGTCTGGTCTATAGTCTAGTTTATAGTTTAGTATAGACTATATTATAGTCCATAGTCTGATCTAGTCTTATTTATAGTCTAGTCTATATTCTAGTAATACCCTACACCACTATAGTGGGGAGGGTATCATGTGTTTGTGCTGATGTTTGTAACACCCAAAAATATTTGTCCTATACCCACTGATCGTTTTTAACATATTCACTGGTCATATGCTCGGAAATGCCCGATTATACATACTTCTTTCATACTTGTAGTCTAGTCTACAGTTTATAGTATGTTTCCTAGTTATCTAACCTACATATATTCAAATTTAGAGTCTAGACAATAAAAGGTTACAATTTTATTTTACAATATACAACTTACAATTTGTTACTGCCGGTACGCTAGGAAACTTTTTTCTTTTTTGGGAAACTTTTGATTTTGCGTGAGAAAGAATATCATTCAACTCTCTCTTACGGAGTACGGAGTTTCCCGTACTCACAAACTTGTTTTGTTATTCTTCTCATTCGTACAACAGTTTCTTTGAATGGACATTAAGGAAACTTCAAAAGAGAATTAAGAAAGAGTTTCCCAACAAAAGTGAGGACCAGGTCTAAGTTGTGGAACATTTGCTATTTCTTTTTAAAACTCATTTTTAGTTAATACACTTTTTAAATAAACATTTTATTAGCAGAAATATTTTATTTCATAAATGATTTCATTTTAATGAATTAATTCTCTAGGTGGTGGATTAAATGGTATTTTTCCCGGTAGAAAATAATCAGCTTTAAAAGCTTCTATTTCGTCGGGAGTTAAATCTTCTAAGCGACTGTATAAAGTTGAACTGACATTATTTGATGTCTGTAGTGCAGCCTGTTGAAAGAGGCCAGATGGTGGTTGAGACGGCGCAACTTGTTGCTGTGGTACCGCATTTTGTTGAGTTTGTTGAAATATATTTGGGTTTGCTTGATTCTGTTGAAAGATATTTGTGTTTGTCTGCTGTTGTTGTTGCTGCTGCTGCATGGCTTGTCCAAATATGTTTTGTGATTGTTGGGCTGCTTGTGCAAATAGACCTTGTCCGGGTGCTGCAGCTTGACCCATTGTTTGTTGTGCTGCCTGGGCGAATAATCCTTGCTGTTGTTGGGGCTGTTGCGGTGCCATGTTTTGAGCAGCTTGGGCAAATAGACCTTGAGGTGGCTGTGCTGCTTGTCTAAAAAATTGGCATTTGGTTGATTTTGTTGTGGTGCAAATTGATTTTGCTGTCCAAATATTCCAGTTGATGTCTGTTGCTGCTGCTGGCCGGTGGTAGCGAAATATTTGTCTGAGCCTGTTGTTGTCCAAATATTGAAGTTTTTTGCTGCGCATTAGTGTTAGTGCCTCCTCCAAATATGGAATTAGCAGGTTTAGATGCTTGACCAAATATTGAGTTTTGCTGCTGCGGTTGTGTTGCTGTGTTGGAAAACGGAAGTGTTACCAAATAAGTTGTTTGTGGATTGATTAGTGGCTGCAAATCCCCCACTATTGCCAAATAAGTTATTGCTGGTATTTGTATTAGATTTAGCAAATATAGAACCAGCGTTTGTGCTAGCAGCATTTGTCATGCCAAATGGATTGTTGGTACTACTATTACTTGTCTTTCCCGCTGTAGCACCACTGCAACTTGTATCCGATGCCATATCATATACACTAATAGCAACATCAATAATTTCTGGTGTCATTTGCAGCAGAGCCTTCATTTTATTACTGGCCTCCAAAGCTTCTTTGTTAAATTGTTGATGGAATTGATCAAAGAAATTTTTTGTTTAGCCTCGTAACACAACATGCGTACTTCTTCGAATGATTGATCCTCTATGAAATTGGGCATAGAAGGTTTATCCTTGAAAGGCCCATAAGTGGACAAGGGCCATTGTTTGCCATTAATTGCAGCCTCTACATCGGTTTTGATAACCTGTTTGACATCAAAGTGTTCATTGACACACTTGGAACCACATATTTGTAAACAAAAATAACTCACCACACCAAAAAAAATGTTTATTTTGATAAAACAGCTGTTACGGTTTGTTTTATTTTTCGTCGGGTTGTTTTCTTTATGTGCGTAACAAATAGTCGTTATTTAAAAAAAGTCGTCTTAACATAATTTTTGTTTAAAAAGTCGCCTTTTGTTCCAACTAGATTGATCTAATACAACTCTATGTTTTGTTTACACTCTTTTCTTGTTTCCACTTTTTTCTCTTTCTCTCTTTATTTTATTATTCTTTTGCAAATTTTATGTGTTTTTTATCTCTACATTACAACATTGTCAATTTAGTGCTTTTAGCACTGTTTTAAATTTTTATTTTTAAAAATGATAAATTCGTTTCTAAGGGCGGGTTTTACAGATAAAGATAATCTACATTTTTTGTTTAAACCTAGTTTAATATATGTTTTGATTATCTTAGTTTAACTGAGTGTTATTGGCCAATTAAACTTAAGTTAGAAAATACAATTAACAAAATCAATGATTTCGGAAGAACCAAAACTTAATATTTTATAAAGAATTGCAATTCTCTGATTTGATTTGTTTTATTTATTATTGTTTTAAATGTTTATTTAATATTTTTCCAAAATTATTAATTTTACAAATTAGGGTTCTATAAATCGATTTTCGAACAATGGACTTTTTGTCGAAAAAAGTCGAAAAGTCGAAGTCGACTATTTTGTTCCAAAAAAGTCGATAACTCGACTATCGTCTATGAAAAAAGTCGACTTTGTAAATAAAAGTCGAAAACAGTCGAAAAGTCGGAAAAGTCGACATGATTCGAAAAAGTCGGGTAAAGTCGAAAAATTCGGAAAAAGTCGAAAATAGTCGAAAATAGAAACAAGTCGAAAAAACTCAAAAAATTGCAACAAATAGAAAAAAATATAAATAAATTTTTTTTGTTAATAATAATAATAAATAATAATAATAATATAATGTTAAATGGCAACATTATAAATTTACGCTTCTGGCAACTTTATAAATTTTTAACTCTGGTCGGAAAAAGTCAAAAAAAGTCGGAAAGTCGAAAATAGTCGAAAAAAGTCGGAAAGTCGAAAAGTCGGAAAGTCGAAAAGTCGGAAAAAGTCAAGAAAAGTCGAAAAGTCGGAAAAAGTCGAAAAATCGACTTTTAATTAAATGAAAAAAGCCGAAAAGACGAAAAATCGACTTTTAACTAAATGCAAAAAGTCGAAAGTCGAAAAGTCGACTTTTCAAAAAATGCAAAAAGTCGAAATGTCGACTTTTTATAAAATGCAAAAAGTCGAAAAGTCGACTTTTCATAAAATGCAAAAAGTCGAAAAGTCGACTTTTCGTTTCAACTATAGAACCCTATTACAAATGTAATAATACACTGCAAAAAACAGCTGTTCATTGTTTATGTTTTAAGTGAAAGGTTAACAATATGTACTAACAAAGTTAACTGAACTTAAATCCATAACTGAAACACACAATCATCCGTTAAAATCCAAATAAATGTATATTTTAGGCTTATTTTACAAATTAAGCGTTTTTTCTTAAGTTTAGTGCTTTTTGAAATTATAAAGTTGACAATGCTGCTCCCATATATATATTATATATTTTTTTCACAGACCCCAACTAATATACAGTAATTTGTGTTTACTATTTTCTTATAAAAAAATCTTGTAGCAAAATTTATTCAGAGCTTGAACAGAAAAGAACTAAGAAATATAGAAAGTAAAGCAAAAAAATAAAAAAAAAACTCAAATAAATAATAAAGTATAATAAATATAATAAACAAAAAAGAATTGACAAAATAACTGTATCTTTGCTAAATACATCAAAAGTAGAAAAAAATAATTTTACATTTCTTTCTATTATATATTTCTAGTTTATGAATAATATCGAGTGATTTTGTAAAAAAAAAAAATACTTTATATTTTTTAACAAATAATACAAAACCAATAGCGAAAATGACAATTATAACGAAACCCTCTATAGAAAAGGCTTTCAAATTACCTTTGCCCTTGGGTCTGGGTGGCTTTGGAAAAGATCATTTGGAGAAATCTTTATTGGGGGTAAGTACAAAAAAATATATGTAAAAGGAAACGTAACATTTCAAAACAATTATATTGAAAATTCCTTGACATCTTTTGTCCTTGTGTACAATGCTATATAATTGAGTTAATATGTAAAAAAAATTTGGCTGATTTCATCAGTAGTAGAGCAACATTGAACGGACTTGTTTTATTTCGTGCTTTTTCAGTATTTTTTATTATATTCTGTATCCTTGTGTCGGGTTTAGTCAAGTGCATTTATTGATTTTTCCCTTTTTGATTCAATATATAGTTTTTCCTTTCTTTTCATACATAGCTGTCATTTACTGCGTCATGTAATATTCTCTTACATGTATATTCACATTCATATGTATATATGTAAAACATTCATATATACATATATAATATTTGTTATTTTAATATTACATACCTATATACTTATATTGTACATAAATATGTACAATATTATTTATTTTGTTTGTTTACTTTTATTTTATGGTCCTTTGGGCGTTTTGTAACCATGACCCATCTTTTATTTAGAAGTAATTATCCTGTTGATTTTTATTCCCAATGCAAGGACTATGTTAGTAAGAAGGTTATTATGACTTTTCTTTTATATGAAATACCTACTAAAATACCTTAAAGTTTCTATTTTCAACATTGTACCTTTAATGAGGGTACTGTGCTCCTTAATCTATCTCGACCGTCTTTAGTTTCATACTTATTTTATTTAATATTTTATCATTTTTGGTTTCATTTTACTGTACATTTGTATTTTTTATGTATGTAGTTGCATATGTAAGCAGAAATTTCTTTTGTTAATTGCGTATTTTTTTAAAGAAATTTTTTATTGTGAAATCGATATTGTTGATATCAAACTTATTGCCAAGTGTTTATTTTCGTTAATCATAAAATAAGAACACAAATTGCAACGACTTCTACATTTTTACTATAAACAGCATAAATTCGATATTTTGTTTAATTAAAAAATGTCGATTCTAGTTTAGTTTAAGTTCAGTTCTAGTTCAGTTTTAGTTCAGTTCTAGTTAAGTTTTAGTTCACTTCTAGTTTATTTCTAGTTTACTTCTAGTTTATTTCTAGTTCAGTTCTAGTTCAATTCTAGTTTATTTCTATTTCAGTTTTAGTTCGGTTCTAGTTCTAGTTCAGTTCTAGTTCAGTTACAGTTCAGTTCTAGTTCAGTTCTAGTTCAGTTCTAGTTCGGTTCTAGTTCAGTTCTACTTCAGTTCTAGTTCAGTTCTAGTTCAGTTCTAGTTCAGTTCTAGTTCAGTTTTATGATCTGGATCGGTAGATACTTGCAAAGCTTGCGACTTGAAACCTTGTTTCTCCAAGAAATGAGCCACCCGTGTACGATGTTCCTTTGGTATAGTAGGCAAAACTAAATCAGCCCTTTCAAAATCACGACGCATAACAGCAGTTTGATATTCCAATACCGATAGTTGTAGCGAAAAGGAAATGACATTGAGTTCCTTGTCACCCATATAAAGGCGATTGTCTTTGGGTACATAGCCCAACAAATACATAGTGCGATCCAAATGAGAAATGGTAACAATTTCACCACCCACATAGTAGTTAATGCGATTCACTGAATTGGTGTAAATGAAGCAATCACCCACCCATAGACCAGTTTTAACAATTTCATTGATTTCGCCTGTGTACGAAAGATAAACAATCAGTTATAAAACAAAATTTCTAGTCTATAGTCTAGTCTATAGTCTAGTCTATAGTCTAGTCTATAGTCTAGTCTATAGTCTAGTCTATAGTCTAGTCTATAGTCTAGTCTATAGTCTAGTCTAGAAGTCTAGTCTAAAGTCTAGTTTATAGTCTAGTCTATAGTCTAGTTTATAGTATACAACAAGTATTAAGTTAGAACTATTTTAAAATTTAAATTATCCAAGTCTGATTTGTCTTCTAAAAAAAGTAATTTCTATTCAAAGAATTAGTTTTCTACAATATAGGAGAGAAAGAGAGAATAAAAGAAATTAAGTTTGCAAAAAGTAGAATAAAATGCAAAGAGACCTAGGGAGTTGAAGTGGAATTAATGAATGCCACAACAATAATAATAAATTTATGAGCCATTAAATTATAAATATACAATTTAGTTTTTTATCTTTTTTTATATGCCGTCAAAAAAAAGAAAGAAATAAAATATGTAAAATAGTTTAAACTCTATTTAGCGTTTTGTATGCAGGAAATAATGAACAAAATGTTATTTAATTAAAGTTATTTTAAAAGAACTAACGGAGCTTTTGTTTAAGAAATTTTATTGATTCTTTGAATTTCAAACTAATAAAAACCAATTTTAAACTTTTATTTTACTAAATTGTTTTAAATCAAACCATTAAACCCTTTTAAATGTTTTTTTGTATTATTGAAAACTTTACCCTTAATTTGAGTAAATTTCCAAATAATTTCATTCACTTGGCCTTTGGCAATTACTGAGTTATTTTTTTTTTTTTGTTCATCCAATTTTATTTTCACCATATCACACCCCTTATAGGTATAGAATTTCACCACTAGTTGTTGTTATTTTAGTTGTCGTCAGTTCTACTGTAGTTTTATGTGCAAAATAATACAAACTTAAAACTATACCTGCTGCCTATATGTTTGTTTGTCTGTCTTTCTGTCCGACCTGGCCTACTCGTGTCATTCTTTTATCCTTTAAAACAACCACCCTTTTTTAGGTTTATGCTCTCTGCAGAAATGTCCTTTCTATACCAACAAAAACGTGCAATTTTTCCAATTGGATCTCGACAACAACTTGCCGGCATATAATTTTGTATAAACAAAAAATACAAAAAGCAAAAAAACAAAAATATAAATACAAACAAATCTACGAAAATAAACTGTGCATTTTAAAAATATACATACATATATATTATACACAAAACAACATAAACAAATTTGATGATATACACTCAAAAATTATATTATATTTTTAATTAATGCCGTCAGAAAATTTGTAAATTTATAATTTTAAAATAATTTTGCGAAGCACGCATGGTAATCGTATCCTTTACATATGAATATATAGCGTATGAAGAGGATAATTAAACTCTGGAACACATCATATCTAAAAAACTGAGTTTTTGAAATCTGACGATTATACCTTTTCCGATTACTATATAAGAGGGTTTCCACTAGTTCTAGGAACATTAAGTGTTGGTTTTTTAAAATCTTTGGGCAAGCTTACTACTGCCGGTTCACACTATGAAACTTTTTTTGGGAAACTTTTGATTTTGCATGAGAGAGAAAGAATATCATTAATCTCTCTCGCGGTACGGAGTTTCCCGTGCCGGGAAACATCTTCTCACTCGTACAACAACAAATCAATGAAATTAATACGTAATTTCTGAAACAAAAGTTTCTATGTGTAGACATTACGGAAACTTCAAACAAGTAGGAAAGTATAGTCGGGCATGGCCGACCATATGATACCCTACACCATGAGTATATTTTTACAATTTTTACTTTTATAAAATTTTTATTTTTTGTAAAGAAACTGTTGAATATTACCATAATTCCAAAATATTTAAGCCATTTATTGATAAAAAACTAAAATTTCTAAATGAGGCTTTATATAGGTCAAATATGGGCCGATCCTCGGTTAATTTGGGAAAAGGATATATTTCTAAATAACAGTTAGTTTTGTTGAGTTTCATTGCGATACAAATGGTTACAAGTCAATTTTAGACGTTTAAGTCATTTTTTGAAGGGGGGTTTGTATGGGGGCTAGGGTCAAATATAGGCCGATCCTTACGAAAATCTGCAGTATCATTTACACTTATATAAAACTTATTTGTGCCAATTTTTAGAGAGATAGCAGAATATTTGACGTAATTATAACATAAAAAGTTCAAATCGGGAGGTACGGTTGTATGGGGGCTAGGTGAAATAATGGACCGATTTCAACCATTTTCAATAGGCTTCGTCCTTGTGCCAAAAAAACATGCTTGATCCAAATTTCATCAAATTATCTTGAAAATTGCGGCCTGTACCTTGCGCACAAGGTTTACATGGACAGCCAGCCAGCCAGCCGGACAGACGGACGGACATGTCTTAATCGACTCAAAAAATGATTCTGAATCGATCGGTATACTTTAAGGTGGGTATTGGACCAATATTTTTGTATGTTACAAACATCAGCACAAACGTATAATACCCTCCCCACTATAGTGGTGTAGGGTATAAAAAGAATTAAGAAGAAATCTCCCAAACAAACGTTTCCTAGTTTGGACCAGGTCTCCGACAAGTGCTGATCAGCAACACAAAGTAGGATTCTAAGAGAAAGAATGTCTTTCATTTCTCTCGCGCTTCTCTTACTCTAAAACTTGTTTTGTTATTCTTCTCTTCTTACAAGGCTTTCCTCAAGTACTTGAACTATCTAAGCCCTGACTGTAGGTCGAAATACAAATCCACCAAATAAGTTCTTACAGACAGAGTTCTGGTATGAACAGAGTAGACGCTGAATATACTATGACAAAGGAAGCAAATTTCAATGGCATCTATTGTATAAGATACCTGTATCACTTCTCATTTAAACGACACATCTCCTCCCACAAGGTTGGTTTAAACCACAACTACTGCTTACACCCCGAAAATACCCCTATGGGCTACCAGATTTAATGATGCAGAAAGACATAGTCTAGAGTTGTTGATAAGACAAATTTCCCTAGTATTGTAATAACACCGAATTATACGTTTATGATGTATAGAATTACTCTAGTTCTTCATTTTATAGGACCAACAAATCTTAGGAGGCCCTAAGATTTGTTGGTCCGGTTGAAAGTAATTTTATATGATAAAACGGCAATAATTCCATTCTATTTCGTTCAGGAAATACAAAAAGTTTCCTGTATGTTGAAGGTAGCTCATGTAACACCAAAGAGAACTCATCAAGCGAATTCAAAACTTCAAAACTAAGCTGTCAAACTTCCTACGTTATCTACTCTTTCACCGATAACAGCAACATCTGTCATTTTAATGACAGGTCAAAACCTTTAGAGATGAAAGAAAAAGAGTCAAAATATACATAAATCGATTAACAGCGAGTTAGATCAAAGTTTCAAAACTTTTTCAGAGTTGTATTTTAACCCTAAAATATTTTATAGTTAGAATAACAATTTAAAACTTTAAATGTTGCCTTAGTTATGGGATCAAATTCGAACAAACACTTATGCTTCTATCGGGCCTATTATGCGCTCCTTAATAATTGCTACTGGTGTGAATCAAACCCAATACCTTAGGTCTACCAGACTAGAACACTAATCACTAACCTACCGAAGGCCAAAATATTGCCCTAAAAATATTTAACATTTCTTAATGTTTAATAATTTCCAATTGGGTTTTAGTTATTCCCATTTATGCAACAGCAACAAAAAACATATGACCAATATGTACTCACTTATACAAACAATCCAGAATATACAATTATACATAAGTATAGAAACATATAGAAGGACCCAGAGCCCTTTTTAAAACTCATACTAACCATAAACAACAACAAAAAAATCCAGGAAAATTTAAAACAAAATAAAACGAAAACGATTACTTTACAAAAATCCACTCGGCAACAACAAACAATTTTACAACAAAGAAAAACAATGTTTTTTTTAAATCAACTTTTCACACAGAGTACCACAACATACCAACCAACAATGATGATGTTTGATGATGGATAGACTATTGATAGAGGATGAGAAAGTTAAGCAGGAGAATGTTGATGTTGCTGATACTAATGCTGATGAGGAGGATGATGAGGATTGCATATGTATTTGTTTTTGGCTTATGTTTGTTTAAATGTTGTTTTAGCATATGTATGGTCAAATTGTAAGTTTATTTAGTCTATTGTTGCTCCGGTTGTGCTTTTGTTTATAAATTTATATGTATATGGAGTTATTTTTCCAGTTTTGGGTAGTCTTTGTTGTTTATTAACATCTAGAACAAGATTATGAAAAGTAATGAATTTGCTTTCTTTCGAATTTTAAATTTGGAATAGAATTCATTCTTTTAAATATTATAGTTTATTTTAAAAGTTCCAAAATAATCGAATTTTTCTCGCAAAAACTTCAAGTTAAAAGAGTTTTCTCATTGCAAGTAATAAAAATATTTGAATTATATTCAAAATATATTTGTAAATATTACACTTTAACTAAATAGTTTAACAAATATGTAAAACAAACAAATTTAACTAAAAAGAAATAAACAAACTAATCACTCTAATCAACACTGACTGATTGCTTGAAGATTTCTATTAGTTTTTCTTCTCTCATTAACAAACAGAAAAGTGTTTACAATAACAAACAACAACGATAATGCAAAAATACAAAAAATGAATAAGAACGAAACGCAAATCAAAACAATAACAACAACAGCAGCAGCAACAAACAAAAAACAACAAACAGAACATTAAAAAAAGGTGGTTGAAAAGAAAAGAAAATTCAAGAATGGGGTGTTAACAAAAAGAGGTCGGTTGGTCGATGGGTTGTTTGCTAGTGGAGGGGGGTTAAAGACAGACAGAGTGAGAGAGAAAGAGAAATATGTTGTAAAAGCGGATACTAATAAGATAAAACCGGTGTAACGGTAAAGCGAAATAATATGCCGGTTTCCTTATAGATACTATTTAACAAAAACAATAAGAGATTTAAATAGAGAGTAAAATAACAACAACAACAACAGTAACAATACAAATAGTAACCAAATATGAACAACAATAATAATAAGTGGTTGACATATGGAAATGAAAGGTGATTTCCATAATGAAGAGGTGAATATGAAAAATAGAAATACAGGATATTTATACAAAAAAGGTGAAATTGCTGTTTTTTTTTTTTTTGGGACGATAACATGCTTGTTGTACAAAACATTTTTGGGGTGGTGTTTTTAACGAGTTTATTGTTGTTGCTGCTGCTGCTCATGTTATTGTTGTTGTTTTTTACAATATGCTAGAGAGTAAAATGCAAAAATAAAAACAAATCTATCTTCCTTGTTTTTTAACCAAGTTACAGGGAGCAGAGCATTTAAAAAAAATTTACAAAAAGAGTACACAAAAACAGGAGCACAAGGAATTTTACGACGAACGAGCAAATGAACGAATGAACAAACGAACTTTGTTAATATTTCTCAGCGAACTCTATGAAATTTTGAAAATGTGAATATATATATGCAAGATACAATAAATATGGGGATAAAAAAATGACTGGATATATGTGGTCGGATATTTTGTGTGTGTACCTACCGGAGACAAAACTACGATGAAAATGCGTTTTTTTTTCTTCGTCGTTGTCGTTGTTGGAAAAAAGCAGCCCCAGCCCCTTTAATGCATTATGAACAAAAAAGGCTTTAAACTGATTTTTTTCTAAGATTTTCTTCGTATAATTGGTTTTTAAACTGTTTGCAATTTTTTGTTTTATTTTTTACAACTTATCCAGAAAATTCAATATTGTTTAAGTTTTTTTTTATTATTATTATTGATTTCACAGTCTCTACAGTGAGTTTCAAAAAATTCTTAAAATGATGACGCCAATACTTCTGAAAAATGCATTAGAAAAAACTTTTAATTCTCACTTTTTTTCACAAATTCTTTAAAAGAATTTTTTTATTTTTTAACACTTAAACACTAGCAACTTTTGTTATTTGTTTAGTAAAGCATTTTATTTAATATTTGCTTTAATTTATTTCTTTTTTTCTTAAGAAAATTTCACTTGCAAAACTTTTCTTCCTTCTTTGACTCACTTTTTTTTCCTAGAGACAGACAGACTATTTTATCCAATTGCACAATAAATAGTTCTTCTTTAGTTAAATTATTTTCACTTATTCTTAACAAATAAAATTTGGCTTTAGTATTAAAGTTTTTCTGTATATTTTTTACACTTTTTTTAATATTTTATAATTTTTCTGAAGTTTTTCCAATACGCGAATCACTCAGACACCTTTATTCGTTCAATTTCTTTTGCATCTGTCTTTCTCTTTTTGTCGTTTTCTATGTCTTTTTAGTTGGTATCGCAGAGATCTGCGCCGACAAATATTATTAACGACGGCTGACAATTAAAAATGTCAGCCGCGGCTTAAAATCGCCCGTTAGCCGTAATTTTTCAACGATTTTTAATAAAAACGTATTGCCAGAGATTGAAAAGATGGATTTTGAAAGCAAATATATTTAAAATCGGAATTGTTTATCTGATTAGGACACATTTATATATTTGCAAATAATAAAATGAAATTAAATATAATGAAATAAATATAAAATATTAAATTATTGGAAGTGGCAACACTTATTCTTTAACTGTTGTGAGATTTTTTTGTTTTAAATTTAAGTTTTCATTAATTTTAATATTACATTTTCAATTGTCTTCTTCTTCATTGTTTTGATAGAAAACAGTGACGATTTCTTCTGTTCTTTATTTCAATACTGCGAAGTTTAATCTTGTACACAAAAACATCAAAGAGGATTAACATCAGAATTAATTTTTTTTAGATTAACTAATCTGATTATTATTTGGCATTTGATTGTCAACTCTAAAATCCCTTCTTAGAGTAGTCTTCTTCTTTTTTATAAAACATGCATTTTTTTGATAACAAACAGTGATATTTTCTGGTTTGTGTGGCAACAACATCAAAGGGGATTTACATCAGATTAAATTTATTTTGAGATTAACTAATCTGATTATTAATTTACATTTGATTGCCAACTCAAAAACCCGCTCTAAAAGGGCTAACGAAGAATTTAGATGGAATTTGTTTCCATTCGTTTTACAGTAATTTATATTTTTATGTACTAAATACATTTTATATCTTAATCTATAACAAATACATAAATTAAACTAAACATTAAAGTTTTTTACATAAACGGTTTGCACATGGCCAATGTATGATCAACACCAAACGCCACTTTTGTCACCTTTCCATTAACAGCCGTCTTCAGCGGGAAAAATTGATCTTGTTTATGGCCCAAGCCCAAATGTCCAAAACGATTTTTACCCCACATAAAAAGATCACCGTCGGAATTAATAGCACCCATATGGAAGACACCACAACCAATTGAGGTCACATAGGTCTTGTCGCTGAAATCATTGCGGCCAAAGAGCGGTGGCAGCAAATGTTGTGGCTTAGATGTTTGCTCTACATAGGGACCAAAGCCTAAAATACCAAAACCCCAAGTATATACTAGACCCTCCTCGTTGAGGACCATACAAAAGGAGCCACCGGCAGCTATGTCTTTTAGTTTACCTATACCTTGAGTTAGTTTCAGATATTGTGGGGTGTTTATTTGTGTAACTGCATTTTCAGAGTCATCCAATTGGCCATATTCAGAATTGCCCCAACCAAACACTTCGCCTTTGTCATTAAGGGCTAAAACACAATCCGAAGAGCAGGCCAATTTAACTATATGTTCTTTGGAAATATCACCCAAAGCCTGTGATATTCGTCCTGACGTCTCATAATGTCCTTGACCCGTTTGACCATCTGCTCCCCAGCCACAGGTATAAACACGCCCATTTTGTGTTAAAAACATGGTGTGGTCCTGTCCACATACCACATCTATAATTTCATCTTCCTCGCCACAAATATCCTTCTGTGATAGACGATATATTAAGGAGCTTCCCTTATAGGCTTCATCTTCTATTATCTCACGACAACACTGTCCATAGGCATTATTGCCCATGGTAAAAATGGTGCCATTTTTGGTAACCACCACTAAATGAGCTCTTCCTGCAGACATGCATTTTACTAACATATCTTCGTCTGTCTCCCCCTCTATGCGGGGTAATTTTATGGCCGTGGGATAAATGATAACATCTAAATTTCTGGGATCATTGCGAGTGCCTTTCACTTGTAAGCCTAATTGTGAATCGGTATTTAAACCGGCACCAAATAATGTTTCACCATCTGAACGCTTGACCGCAAAGGCAGAAAAGCCATAGCCAGCCGTTACATCAATAACTTCATTATTCACCGAGAACTGCATGCGAGTGGGATGATGCACCATGCTAGTGTAGCGTTCTTGGGCCTTTTTAACACTGGTTTGTATCCCTAAGGCACCCGTCTCCTGGTAGCCCCAAGAGTATACACGTTCCTTATGAGGATTTGAAGGTTTTGTTTCAATAACTGAGAAAATTGCAAAATTATTGGTATCCTTTATAGCATCTCAAGCAAATTTATAAGTTACCTTTTATTTTAGTTTGATCCTGTTTCAGTAAACTTCTTTTCGCTTTTGTTGTATAGGTGCGATAAAGTAAATTTTTAGTTTTATTCAAATTTGCCAACATTTTTTTTGTTAATATTTTATTTTGTTTTTACTTTATAAAACTAAACTAATTAAATTAAAACTAATGTTTGGTAACAGCAAAACATGTTTCGATTGTTTTGTTGTTGTCGTCGTTAAGCATATTGTAAACACAGCTGTTTATATTAGAGATGACAGTTTGGTAATGTTAGTGTTATCGTTTGAAGTTAGAATTATCGTTTGTTAGTGGTGGCATAGAAATATTACTAGAAAAGACAGTGGAATAAAATTAAAATAAAATATCGAAAAATGTTTAAATTTCGTTTGATCAAAAATTACACAATAACACAATAATTTCGGAAGAACCAAAACTTTATATATTAAGTAAATTGTAATTTTCTGTTTTGTTTTGTTTTATTTATTATTAAATGTTTATTTAACATTTTTCCAAAAAAATGAAAACACTTTTACAAAAGTATTATTTGCAAAAAAACAGCTGTTCATTGTTTATGTTTTTGAGTGAAAAGTTGGCAATACTAACAAAGTTAGTTGGATTTAAATCCAAAACTGAAAAACACGATCATCGGTTAAAGTCCGACTAAATTTGTTACGAGTTTAATCTAACAGCAATTTTCTAATATGTTTTGTTTTATTTTTATTGTTTTAAATGTTTATTTAACATTTTTCCAAAATTTACAAAAGTATTATTTGCAAAAAAAAAAAACAGCTGTTCATTGTTTATGTTTTTGAGTGAAAAATTGGCAATACTAACAAATTTAATTAAACTTAAATCCAAAACTGAAAAACTAGGGTTCTATAAATCGACTTTCGAATAATCGAACAATCGACTTTTTGTCGAAAAAAGTCGAAAAGTCGAAGTCGACTATTTTGTTCCAAAAAGGTCGATAACTCGACTATCATCTATGAAAAAAGTCGAAAAGTCGACTTTTTAAATAAAAGTCGAAAAGTCGGAAAGTCGAAAAAAGTAGAGAAGTCGGAAAAAGTCGAAAATAGTCGAAAAAGTCGAAAATAGTCGAAAAAAGTCGAAAAGTCGGAAAAAGTCGAAAATAGAAAGAAGTCGAAAAAACTCAAAAAATTGCAACAAATAGAAAAAATATAAATAAAATATTTTTATTAATAATAAATAATAATAATAATATAATGTTAAATGGCAACATTATAAATTTACGCTTCTGGCAACTTTATAAATTTTTAACTCTGGTCGGAAAAAGTCGAAAAAAGTCAAAAGTCGAAAATAGTCGAAAAGTCGAAAAGTCGACTATTTATAAAATATTAAAAGTCGAAAAATCGACTTTTAATTAAATGAAAAAAGTTGAAAAATCGACTTTTAACTAAATACAAAAAGTCGAAAGTCGACTTTTCATAAAATATTAAAAGTCGAAAAATCGACTTTTAATTAAATGAAAAAAGTTGAAAAATCGACTTTTAACTAAATACAAAAAGTCGAAAGTCGACTTTTCATAAAATGCAAAAAGTCGAAATGTCGACTTTTCATAAAATACAAAAAGTCGAAAAGTCGACTTTTCATAAAATGCAAAAAGTCGACTTTTCGTTTCAACTATAGAACCCTATGAAAAACACATTCATCGGTTAAAGTCCGCCTAAATTTGTTCCGAGTTTAATGTAACAGCAAGTTAAGCCTAGTTTAACTGAGTAGTTAGAAACCCGCCCTAAGTTAACCCTCTCATTGTAGCTACAAAGTCAAACATTTATAAATCAACTTTGACACATTATTAACTACTGTATATCATTTGATAGGTATTAAATAAAATTTCCATCTCATCCATTCCCTTTCAGAAATAATTAAATTGAAAAAACTAATTTACATTGTAATGTATTTATTTTTTATTTATATTCTTAGGTCTATTTTTTTATTTTTCAGTTAAACATTATACACATTAGATAAATTATTCTTTGAGATATAACACTTAATAAAATTCAGATTTTGTTTTATATGTATGTTTGTAAATTTTGTTTTTATTTGATGTGAGTAAACGACACATAATGTCTGGATCTTTACAAACGTGTTTTTTGCTTTATTTTTAAAAATTATTTAAAATTTTTTTTTGAAAGAAAAATTAAATTATAATAATTAATGTTAGATTATCAAACAAATTGTAAGAAATTTATAAAAAAAAAATATTAAAATGTTTATTATTTAACATGATTTTTTTAAAATAAAATTTATTTTAATAAAGGTACCTGTAGGTATGTTTTCATTGCTTTAAAAATATGTATTTTAATTTTTTTTAGGGGAAAATTATGTTGTTTAAGCTTATAGAAAGGGAATGTGTGTTTAAATTATGAAAATATTGCCATGTTTAAAATTTTGAATTTTATACAATTATAAGTGTTTACAGTATTAATTTGCACCTTTTAAAAAAATTATATTCATAATGTTATATTTCTTATTTTTTAAAAACCACAACAACATTATCTTTAAAAAAAAAATCCTTTAATCCAATTTAAGGTTTCATTTTGTTTTTTTCTTATTATTGCTAAATTTAATCATAGTTTTCGTTTCCTTTTTAGTAGCATTTATTTCTCTATTAATAATTATGTTTTATATTTCAATTTAAATTTAGCAGATAATACAGTATGATGATTATACAATCAAAAAAACTACACACTACTAAAAAAAAAAGTTTTGAAAAAGATACTCGCTACAGGCGAGATCATTTGCTTCATTTAGTTTACAAATCAAGTTTGGTTTTGTTTATGTTCTGTTGTTTTCTTTTTTGTAATTTAATATATTTATATTATATTAATCAGAACTTAAAGATTCGAAATTTTATTTTAAATGTTGTCTTTCATACTCTTCGATTTCGCCAATATTAACAATATCAAATTCAACAATACCTTTGCCCGAATATTCGGCAAATTTACCCTGATCAGCTAAGGGTTTGGCATCACGTTTAAATACTGTAATTAAAAACACAAATATATATATAATCATTTTCATTTATATATAATCATTTTCAAAACTTACCTCCTGATACATAATTTTCCAACATATACACCTTCATGTCATAGCACTCATTGGCAATACGTTCCGATATTAGTGTTAAATCGCTTATTGGCGGCATAACCACTCTCATGTTACGTCTAACGCGATCGGTATCAATATTATAATAACCCGAGCTCATTTTCTCCATTAAATCGATAAAACTTTTGGGCGGCAAAGTGGTATTACGATCCAATGGCATTATGAAACAACGATTAGCTGTGGTATCAATAATAGCCGATTGATTCTCTTTAAAATCATGCATAAAACGTCCATGACGGCCATCTTTAAAATCAGGTACATCGATTTTTGTATAACTCTCATCGTCACTTATATCCATTTCGATTTCTTCGCGGAAGAAATCATCGTCATTATTAAGATTACTATCGAAACTTTTGCCCGTTAAACGTGGCAATAACCAATTGAAATTTAAATCGAATTCATCGGGTTGTTGATAGAAACGTGGCATCGTTAGATTGCTAGTCAACTCATAGGGAACATCACAAATTGTACGATAATGAAATTTGGTTGGATTATCTGTGGCGCCGAAGGAGCGATAAATGAAATAGCCACCGAACATACCCAATAGAATGGTTATGAAGATGAGTAATATAGTTAAACCATTTTTGATGCAATTGAAGGCTGGTGGATGGGTGTAGTGTACAGATTCAACATCACCACCATTATGGGGGAGATAAGCTTTTGGCTATGAAAGGAAAATAGAAATTAATTTAGTTTTTTTACCCCATAGATAGATAGATAGATAGATAGATAGATAGATAGATAGATAGATAGATAGATAGATAGATAGATAGATAGATAGATAGATAGACAGACAAATAGATAGATAGATAGATAGATAGATAGATAGATAGATAGATAGATAGATAGATAGATAGATAGATAGATAGATAGATAGATAGATAGATAGACAGACAGACAAATAGACAGATAGATAGATAGATAGATAGATAGATAGATAGATAGATAGATAGATAGATTTAGAAAAAAGTATTCAATAAACTTAAAATAAACTTCTCATTTCATTGTATTTGACATATTTGCAATGATAAAAGCATCAAGTTGCACATTTATTTTTAACAGTTTCTATTTAAAATTGTAACCACATAATGATCTCAAACACAACAACAAGTCAACGTCCCTCGTACACATGCTATAAACAACAACAAATCATTTATGAACTCAATAACTAAATGAGCTTTGTTCGATGACATGGATATTTTTGCCGGAAAATCAATATAAACTAATAGCTCTAGCTAGCCGTTGCATATGTATTATGTATATATTTAAATATATATATAACATTGTTTACAGCAGTAAAATAAATCAGTGATTTACATAATTGGCTTCAATTGATTGTTTTAAACAAAAGGATAAATAAAAATCAACATTTAATTGAGTCAATAAGGAGAAGAATCGTTGAATTAATTAAATGTTTAATTAGTCTTAAAAGAAGTGTATTTTAATGAGTTTGTATTAAAAAAAATAATATTAGTCAATGTTGTTTATATTTTGAAATAATTTCTTATCAACTTAAAAGTTGTTTACAGCGTATTTTGCGTGATATCCATTCATTAAAATAAAATACTCAATTTATTGAATAAGGGCCTTAATTTTTCATTTTATCAGAGATTTACAAAGACCACATTAAATTAAAATTCTAAAATAGAAAAATTAAAAATAGCTCTGTTCTGTTATTAGCAACAATTTCGTATAAAAGAAAAGCTTTATTAATGACACATTACTTTATAATTGCATAAAAAAAGCTAAATGCGAACAAAAAAAAAAAAAGAAAACAAATATAAAATAATAAAAGCTATTTAAAAAAAAACACAAAGTTACATTGATAAACTTTGCTTTGAATAAAGTTACAATAGCATTAATAACAATAAAATCCTAAGCTTACAATTGAGGGGTTCAACAATCGTTTATGACAAATTTTTATTATAAAAACTAATCGGAATTAAATAAAAATGAATATTTACTATTCAT
>NC_060950.1:10378695-10379770 GCF_022045245.1 Lucilia cuprina
AAAAAAAAAAAAAAAAAAAAAAAAAAAAGAGAAAAAACTAGAAAAAAACATTTATAATACTGTTTATAACCTTTTAATTTATTGCTAAAACAAATGATAAGATAAAATTTTTAATTTAATATACGAATGAAAACAAAAAGTAAAATATAAGTTTAAAACAACATTAAATTGATTTGAACTGTTGCAATTCAAAACAAAAAGTTTTGAATTAACAAAAAGAAAAACATTTTAGATGCAATAATGAAAATAAAACTTAAAAAGTAACGAAGCTTACAATTTTTATTACTTTTTTTTTAATAATAAAAGTCTTTTGTTTACTTAAACGATAAATTAACGTATATATTTTATAGATTGATGCTAAAGTCCATTAAAAATAATAGAGGATGTAGTAGGTATGAGTATGTTTGTTAAAATAGAATTCACATTTCTTAAGTATCGACTGACCAGCAACACTAAACTTGTATGTGTAAATAAATTTATACAATAAAATAACTTTAAACATTTGTATACATACATATGTAGTATGTACTTTTAACAATTTTAAGTAGGGTGTAGAAAAACAAAGTCAGAAACTTAATGCCCATTTCTTTTATGATCTTATTTTAAAATTTCGGTTCGAATTTGTTAGAAAACTTCTATGAAATAAATTTAAAAATATAAATATAGTTTATCCTAAAAAAATAGATTACTGCATTTAAAGGAAAACATTGTGGTTACAAAAATCCAAGATGGCCATTTGTTGCAAAAGTACTTAACAAAATTGGTGATTCACATTTTTCATTTAATAAGTTTGCTATTTGTATTATTCCAAATGCATTATAGCTACTAATTACAAACACAGATCACTTAAGTGTCTAGTTTGAATAAACTAAACTAATGCAATAGATTAAAAAATATCTAAACTAGAAATGAATTAAAACTGAAGTAGGAAAAATTTGCAGCTAGAACTGAACTAGAATTGAACTAAAACTGAACTAGATCTGAACTGAACTAGAACTGAACTAGAACTGAACTAGAACTGAACTAGAACTGAACTAGAACTGAACTAGAACTGAACTAGAACTGAACTAGAACT
>NC_060950.1:10379870-10396303 GCF_022045245.1 Lucilia cuprina
CTATAGACTAGACTATAGACTAGACTATAGACTAGACTATAGACTAGACTATAGACTAGACTATAGACTAGACTATAGACTAGACTATAGACTAGACTATAGGCTTAACTATAGACTAGACTATAGACTTAACTATAGATTAGACTATAGACTTAACTATAGACTATACTGCAGACTAGACTATATACTAGACTAGACAAAAAGTACTTTAAATACATGTTACTAATGTATTGAATTTTCCATGCCTGATACGAAGAAAATTTTAATTTTCTTAAACTCTCTATTATTTGTGAGTATTCTTCTTTTACTCTCTATTGTTTACTTTATGTTGTCAACAAAACATCGTCATGTCGAAAATTCACAACTTGGCTACGTTTTTAATAACAAGTAATGGCGACAACAACACTCTTGTCAACACACCAGAGACCCAAACAAACCGACCAAACAGACACACACATCCAATGTCCTACAAAAGCAACAATGAGTACATTAACAAAACAACAATTACAACTAAAAATAAAATTAATAATAAAAAATAAAAAACCTACAACAACTATAAATGTATCTTGTAGTAAAATCATAAAACTTTATACTATGACTACAACTACGAATTGTATACATAATATGGTTGTAAATGTGTGTTCAAGTATTCAACTAAACTGAAGTTCATTGGCCATTAACCAAAGTATAGTTAAGTGTAAAAAATGCCAAACAACAAAAACAACTAATAAAACTTATAAAAAATTAACAAAATACAACAGCAACAATAGAAAATGTTTGCCAAAAGAAAACTTTTGATAATGATAAGCCTAATATTATGGTAAAAGATTTTAATTAAAAACTTTATTAAAATGTTAATTTTCTAAATTGTTTTTGGCAGAAAGATTTCATTTTCATTTAAAAACAAAATTAACTTATTTATTTTATTATTATTAAAAATATAAAAAATTTATTGTTAAAAACTCTAAAGCTAGTAAAAAGTCTAAAGCTCTATATTCTTTTAAATCTGTACGTCCGATTTTGTGCAGCTGTACTCGTTATCTCCGCTTCTCTTTAAAGCATTTATTTTCACGCTTTCGTTTCCGACTACTCCCTAGTGGCCTGGTATCGATATGATCTAAAACATAGCTATCGAATAGTTTTCGGTTTGAGGTTTCTTACAATCCAAAACGGTCTTAGATTGAATTTTATTATCTGATATTGCTCTCATTGTATTGGTTGTCAATTCACGGATTCCTTTTTTACTCGGATTTGTCCCTGGTAACTAGTGTTGTGGTTAACGAACGGTGGTATATTTCTCTTTCTATGTCTTCAATATAGAACCCCTGAAACACTTTGTCCTCCAATTTACAGCCATTTACGTAGCAAAGGATTCATTCGGATATTTAATCTAATGTTTCTCTTGACTTGACATTATAACTATCGTCAAAAGAAGTGATAATGTTGTTGAATTTTTTATTTCCCTTAAAGGGAAAATTTCTACCGTGAACTTGCTGTGAATAACTCATTCACAATAGTTGATTTTGTATGGAATAGCTGTTCAATGTTTAAAAAATTCCATCAATAAAGTTCACAACAAGGGAAATTTTTTCACGATAAAAATTTTAGTGTTTCAAGGTTTTTGACATGTTACGAGTCTTCAGTATTTAATCCAATAAGGTCTTAGATTAAACATTATTATGTGTCTGTCTGTCTGTCGGTAAATATGTTTTGTAGCTGCCATATTTCTTCAAAGTTTTCGACTTATTTACCCCTGCTATAGAAGTGAAAATTTTGTTCCTTTGAAATTTTTATTTTCCTCAAAGGGAAAATTGCTATCGTGAATTTGTTGTGAACAAATCATTCACAATAGTTGATTGTGTAGTTAACAGCTGTTCAAGGTTTATAAAACATATTTCACAACAGGGAAGTTTTTTCACGACAAAAAAGTTAGTAAACAAAAAAGTGAAAAAGGAAATATTTCTGGTGAAATGAATGTCGAAGTGCTTTACGTGAGTACCTGTCATGATGCCCTATCCCACGGTGGTCTTTTTAATCCATTCGCTAAACTTGAGAACGACCTACCATCGCCCCTGAATCCTTCAATGTGGCAATTTTTGTACATGGATTGGGCTGGTCCATGTACAAGCACTTTGCTATAGTACTCGAGCTATATAATCTCTGACCATTGCTGCCCGGTTGCTTAACTTCCGAGATGTAAAACATCACTTCAGTTGACAGATGGATGGCCTCTGTTGATTCGGCAACAGCACCTAGAGACGTAACCGGTGGACCAAAGTACGAATCCATCAAATAAGCCGAGACTTTGTTCTTACTCACAGGGACACACTGTGGTAATTCTGATATGAACAGAGTATACTCTCTGAACCAAACTTATCCCGAAATATTGACTTTACCTTACATCAGTCTTACTTTTCCCGCGAATTTGGTTTTAAATCACAGACTCTACGTGTATCCCGAAGGAACCTCAACCAACTGACCAGCCAGGACATAGTCCTGCGGGGGCAACTGGCCACCCGTAGTACCAGATTATGTGGTGCTCTGGTTCGACCTTTTTTCAATCAAATTCACCAGCAATATCAATGGATACACAAATAAACGATCTTTGAGTTAAGCATTAAACAAATTTTAGATTTTTAGGGATTTTTTTGTGCCTTAGATCATAACACGGTAACCAGTATTTTCCCAGAATATGGAACCTATTAATTCTTTGAATAAACTTTATGACTTGTTCAATTTTCTTTTGCCAAAAATCTACTTATTTTATTTCTATTCTAATAATAATATATTATAAACAAAATGTTTATTTATAAACAAATGTTTACGTTTTTTTCTTGGCAAATATTTTCCAGAAAAGATTTATGTTTTTTTACAATAGACTGTTATGAACTTAAGAAAATGTGAATTACTAAAAAAAATAAACTTAAAAATACAAATAACTTTTTTTTATAAACATAAAATAGTTTATTATATAAACAAGACTTTCACTTTAAAAAGTTTTTAGAAAATTTCTAGATTTTATAGCATTTTTTTATATACAACACTAAAGTTATTATTATATGTAGTGCTATATTATATATACTAAACTATAAGTATAGTAATAAAATTTATCAATATACATACATATATTTACTGTTTAAAATACTAAGTGATGATGTACTATTTTCATACTACACATACACAGATACATATATCCATAAGGTCATAATGTCATTGATATGTTGATTGCAAATTTCTAACACACTGATGGGGTAAATATAGAATTTTATAATACTCTGCATATAAAATGTATTTTAAATAAATATTTTTTAGAATGCACAATATCATTCACATAAATTAAATGAATCTTTTTTTTATTTTTTCATATATAAAATATGTGCACTGTGGCAAATGGTTTTAGAACCTTAAAGGGTTAAAACATAAATTTGTAATCAAAATAAAAACTATACTCTATTGGATATATGTATCTGTATAAAAGAATCACTAGTAACTAATGAGTAGTTTTACTCCTTTAAAAAAATTTCTACTTCTGGCCAGCACTGATCTAAAATCTTATTTCATTATAGTCATACAAAAGTTAATTAATAATACTTATTCTTAGCATATGCTAACATATGTTCTTATAGAAAATTAAAATTTCTCTTTTGCTGCAAATACCTTCTCAATTTTTTCCAACTTTAAAATTTTTTTATTTCAGTTTTTTGCCAAGAAAAGAGAAACGATTTCGTCATGCATTCTCTAGAAAAAAATATAAATATTAATATACAATGACTGTAATTCTTAATTGTTTTAATTTTTTTAATGTTATTAGATTGTTTTGTAGTTCTATTAAGAAATATTAAAGATTCCTTAATTTAGTTAAAAGAACGCGACATTTGTTTTTTATTACACACATGTAGTTAATAATACAAAACTTTGCAGGAAATAGATAAAAGGTTGTGTCATTTGTTATCATATAATGGATTAAATACTTATTAAAATATTTTTTATATTTTTTCATTGAACAACTCTTTTGTTTTAGTTTTCGTAAAATTGTTAGACATCAAAAACTTTTAAAAAATATTCGACCTACAGTTACATAATTTCACTATAGTCAAGACTATAGTCTGATCTACAATTAAGTTTATGAACTATGTTCGAGACTATAGTCTGATCTATAGTTGAGACTATAGTCTGATCTATAGCTGAGACTATAGACTGATCTAAAGACCAGACTATAGTAATATTTATAGTTCTGACTATTGACTGATCTATAGTCAAAACTATAGACTGATCTAAAGTCAAGACTATAGACTGAACTATAGTCAAGACTATAGACTGATATATAGACAAGACTATAGACTGATCTATAGACAAGACTATAGACTGATCTATAGTCAAGAATATAGACTGATCTATAGTCAAGACCATAGATTGATCTATAGTCAAGACTATAGATTGATCTATAGTCAAGACTATACATTGATCTATAGTCAAGACTATAGATCGATCAAGGCTTTAGATTGATCTATAGTAAATACTATAGATTGATCTATAGTAAGACTATAGATTGATCTATAGTCAAGACTATAGATTGATCTATAGTCAAGACTATAGATTGATGTATAGTCAAGACTATATATTGATGTATAGTCAAGAATATAGATTGATCTATAGTAAAGACAATAGATTGATCTATAGTCAAGACTATAGATTGATGTATAGTCAAGAATATAGATTGATCTATAGTAAAGACAATAGATTGATCTATAGTCAAGACTATAGATTGATCTATAGTCAAGACTATGGATTGATCTATAGTCAAGACTATGGATTGATCTATAGTCAAGACTATGGATTGATCTATAGTCAAGGCTACGGATTGATCTATAGTCAAGATTATGGATTAATCAATAGTCAAGACTGTAGATAGATCTATAGTCAAGACTTTTTATTGATCTATAGTCTACACCATAGACTGATCTTTAGTCAAGACCATAGACTGATATATAGCCCAGACTTTAGACTAATCTATAGTCCAGACTATAGATTGATCTATAGTCTATAGTCCAGACTTTAGACTGATCTATAGTTCAGACTAATCTATAGTCCAGACTACAGACTGATCTATAATTCAGACTGATATATAGTCCAGACTATAGAGTGATCAAGAGTTTAGACTATGGAGTGATCAAGAGTTCAGACTATAGAGTGATTTATAGTCCAGACTATAGACTGATCTATAGTCCAGACTATAGACTGATCTGTAGTCCAGACTATAGAGTGATCTACATCCAGATTATGGAGTGATCTATAGTCCAGAATATGGAGTGGTCTATAGTCCAGACTATAGACTGATCTATAGTTCAGACTATAGAGTGATCTGTAGTCCAGACTATAGAGTGATCTGTAGACCAGACTATACATTGTCCAGATTAAAAACATCGTGTACTTGAGTTTTGAACGCTACTGGAAATGTAAAAGTTGTTTAAGAAAGGACTTCCTTTCCTCAAAATTATAATATTAAAAGGTTCTATATATAAAATTATTAAACATAAACCATATATTATTATAAATTATTCAATACAAAATTATAAAAATAACAACAAACACTTTAAAACCCACATTAATTTTTTTTAGCAAATTTAAATAAACACACAATTGTCATACCCACTATAGATCAGCAGCAAATATTTTAATCAATAAATTTATTAAGTAATTTTAAAGTTTATTTTTTTTTTCTTGCTTTATATTCTTTCTGTCTTTCTCTGTTTATTAATAAAATTAATAATTCCAAATACAGAAACTGACAAAACAATTATTCAATTATTAAAAATATTACGTTACCAGACTTAAACTTAAAGACGGCGAAAGAAAAATGTAAGAAGAAAAGAAGAACAACAAAAAAATCCATATTTGCAAAAGTAAATGATTCACTTGGCTTTAGAAAAGTTCTACCATATGGATTTCTAAAAAAAATCATAAACAAATATAGAACGACCTTTCTTGTGGTTTGTGAATGTTAATATCTTTTTTGTTTTCCTATAGTGGTTTGGTTTGTTTTGTCTCGTATTCTCGGTATTACGTCCGTCTACGATTTGTTGAGGTTTCTTAATATATTTAATTTATTTTTTCTTTTTTTTACTCTTGGTTATATTTATATTTCTGTTGAGTTATGTGGGGATTTATTTTTATTGTTTAATAAAAAAAAACTTACTTGTAGTGAAAAGTGCTCATGTGAAGTTACAATGGGACATGAATTAAGTCAAACAGTTTTTGCAAAAGTTGGTTCAATTGGAATTTGTAATAGAAAACTCCTCCACCAATAATTAAATCTAAACAATTTTTATTGTATTAAATATATTTTTGTTTCAATAATTATTGGTTACTATGTAGCTCTTGTTACTTTTTTCACTTTAGTTAATTAAATACTTAAGGTGAAGGTCGTTTGGTAGTTATAGTTTTTTTTTCTAATTATTTTCAATATGATAAAAATCATTTTTATGCAAAATATACTTGTTCATAAATCATAGAAGCTTAAACGAATAAATGATTAATTTAAAGCTTTTTTGTGATTTGAAAGTTTTTTTTTAAACATGTTTTTCTAAATATATAACAATTAATTAAACAAAAATAATAATTGTCATTAAACATAGTTTTAAAAGCAAACTGCAAGAATATGATCTGATCTATAGCCAAGACTTTGAACAGATCAATTACACTGTTCTAAAGACAAAACTATAGACTGATCTATAGGCAATACTCTAACCAGAGTTTAAACTGATCTATAGCCAAGACTATAAACTGAGCTAAAGATAAAACTAAAGACTGATGTATATAGAAATCTTTAGACTGATCTATGGTAAATACTGAATATTAATCTATAATCAAAACTACAGACTGATATATACTCAAATCTATAGATTGAGCTAAAACAAAGACTATATACTGATCTGTAGTGAAGACTATAGACTGATCTGTAGTGAAGACTATAGACTGATCTGTAGTGAAGACTATAGACTGATCTGTAGTGAAGACTATAGACTGATCTATAGTCAAGACTATAGACTGATCTATAGTCAAGACTATAGACTGATCTATAGTCAAGACAATAGACTGATCTATAGTCAAGACTATAGACTGATCTATAGTCAAGACTATAGACTGATCTATAGTCAAGACTATAGACTGATCTATAGTCAAGACTATAGACTGATCTATAGTCAAGACTATAGACTGATCTATAGTCAAGACTATAGACTGATCTATAGTCAAGACCATAGACTGATCTATAGTCAAGATTATAGACTAATCTATAGTCAAGACTATAGACTGATCTATAGTCAAGACTATAAACTAATCTATAGTCAAGACTATAGACTGATCTATAGTCAAGACTATAGACTAATCTATAGTCAAGACTATAGACTGATATATAGCCAAGACTATAAACTGATCGATAGTCAAGACTATATACTGATAGTCAAGACTATAGACTGATCTGTAGTCAAGACTATAGACTGATCTATAGTCAAGACTATAGACTGATCTATAGTCAAGACTATAGACTGATCTATAGTCAAGACTATAGACTGATCTATAGTCAAGACTATAGACTGATCTATAGACAAGACTATAGACTGATCTATAGTCAAGACTATAGACTGATCTATAGTCAAGACTATAGACTGATCTATAGTCAAGACTATAGACTGATCTATAGTCAAGACTATAGACTGATCTATAGTCAAGACTATAGACTGATCTATAGTCAAGACTATAGACTGATCTATAGTCAAGACCATAGACTGATCTATAGTCAAGATTATAGACTAATCTATAGTCAAGACTATAGACTGATCTATAGTCAAGACTATAAACTAATCTATAGTCAAGACTATAGACTGATCTATAGTCAAGACTATAGACTAATCTATAGTCAAGACTATAGACTGATCTATAGCCAAGACTATAAACTGATCGATAGTCAAGACTATAGACTGATCTATAGTCAAGACTATATACTGATCAACAGTCAAGACTATATACTGATAGTCAAGACTATAGACTGATCTATAGTCAAGACTATAGACTGATCTATAGTCAAGACTATAGACTGATCTATAGTCAAGACTATAGACTGATCTATAGTCAAGACTATAGACTGATCTATAGACAAGACTATAGACTGATCTATAGTCAAGACTATAGACTGATCTATAGTCAAGACTATAGACTGATCTATAGTCAAGACTATAGACTGATCTATAGTCAAGACTATAGACTGATCTATAGTCAAGACTATAGACTGATCTATAGCCAAGACTATAGACTGATCTATAGTCAAGACTATAGACTAATCTATAGTCAAGACCATAGACTGATCTATAGCCAAGACTATAGACTGATCTATAGTCAAGACTATAGACTAATCTATAGTCAAGACTATAGACTGATCTATAGTCAAGACTATAGACTGATCTATAGTCAAGACTATAGACTGATCTATAGTCAAGACTATAGACTGATCTATAGTCAAGACTATAGACTGATCTATAGTCAAGACTATAGACTGATCTATAGTCAAGACTATAGACTGATCTATAGCCAATACCATATACTGATCTATAGTCAAGACTATAGACTGATCTATAGCCAATACCATATACTGATCTATAGTCAAGACTATAGACTGATCTATAGTCAAGACTATAGACTGATCTATAGTCAAGACTATAGACTGATCTATAGTCAAGACTATAGACTGATCTATAGCCAAGACTATAGACTGATCTATAGTCAAGACTATAGACTAATCTATAGTCAAGACCATAGACTGATCTATAGCCAAGACTATAGACTGATCTATAGTCAAGACTATAGACTAATCTATAGTCAAGACTATAGACTGATCTATAGTCAAGACTATAGACTGATCTATAGTCAAGACTATAGACTGATCTATAGTCAAGACTATAGACTGATCTATAGTCAAGACTATAGACTGATCTATAGTCAAGACCAATCTATAGTCAAGACTATAGACTAATCTATAGTCAAGACTATAGACTAATCTATAGTCATGACTATACGCTGATCTATAGTCAATACTATTGACCGATCTATAGTCAAGACTATTGACTGATCTATAGTCAAGACTATAGACTGATCTATAGCCAAGACTATAGAATGAAGACTGTCCTATAGTCGAAACTATAGACTGTTCTGTAGTCAAAACTGAAGACTGCTCTATAGTCGAAACTATAGACTGAGCTATAGCCAAGACTATAGACTGATCTACAGTTAAGAGTTTAGTCTGATTTACAGTCAAGATTATAGAGTGATCTAGAGTCTAGTATATAGAGTGAACTATAGTTAATAATATGGAGAGATCAAGGAACCATTTCTACATTTGTTTATTTAATATTTTGTTGAAGGTTTTCTTTAATCCTGCTGCCGTTCACACTAAAATCAGAAGCTATCCATGTTCGCTACAACAATGCCATTGTAATTTTTAATTTTGAAAATAAAATTTCCTTTGAATTATGTATTAAAGAAATATGTCACCTCCTACATTGTAATTAGTTATTCCAGGAAGTTGTTTTACTGCTAAATTTTATTAATAAAAAAAGAAAAACTAATTTGTTAGCGTAACGAATGCATTAAATAACTAATTAAAGACTACTAGATTAGTTTTTAGTTTTATTTCATTATGACAAGCAAAATAAATGAAATACAAGAGAAAATGGCATAAATCTTTTTTTCTTTCAGAATTTAAATATGAAATTTTCCTTTCAAAATGAAAAATATTATGTGGTTTAACCGCAGACGAACAAATATACACAAAAAACTATTGATAGGGTGTGACTTAAAGGGAGTGTTAGATAAATACTTCCATCAATGTCTATACCACCGACAAGGATCATTAGTGTGTGAAATCTAATTTGGGAAATAATTTTGTAAAATTTAAATTAACATCAACTGATGTCTCACTCTTTGTAATTTATGCACCTGTAATAGAGTCAAGAAGTTGTAAAAAAAACAACTCCCTAATGCAAAACTAATATTAAAAACAGTGTATAATACTTTTGGATAAATATGTAAAGGAATGTAATCTTTAGATTGAAAATGAGATCATTTATATTAAATTTGGCACCCATAAAGATGAAAGTTTAAGTCGACAAGTTACTGCTACTTCAAAAGAAATTTTCAGTTCAAAAAGTCGACTTTCACGTTATAAACTAGTCGACTTGATTTAATAGGTTGACTTTTTCGTAAAATTATTGGTGACAATCAACTTTTACAAAAACAAACAAATCATAAGTTTAAAAAAGTCTTCTATTCAAAACATGAACTTAAAAATAGTGCTGAAGTTCAAAAAGGACTTTTTTAGGCAACTAATATATCTATTAGCTTTAATTCTAACTTTTGTTACAAAAAAGTCGACTTTCATGTTATATTTGCAGAAATTGAAAAAATGCTGAAAACTTTAAAAGTTTAAGGAACTTTAACTTTAATTATATTTAATTCTAACTTTTGTTAAAAAAAAAGTCGACTTTCATGTTACAAAATACACGATATGAATTAAAAAAAGTTGACTTTTTCGTAAAATTATTGGTGACAATCAACTTTTACAAAAACAAGCTTAAAAAGTCTTCTATTCATATTATGAAAATGAAATTTATAGCAATAAAGCATAAATTTGAATTTTTGTTAAAAAGTCGACTTTCATTTTATAAAATAATGGACTTTAAGCAAATTTGAGTTTTTAGTAAATGCACTTTGGTAAAAATTTACTTTTTATAAAAACAAGTAAGTTTAAAAACGTCGACTTTGCAAAACTCTTAAAGGATGAAAGTTTGAAAAGTCGACTTTTTTTTAATTCGAACTTTTTTTTTAAAAAAAGTCAACTTTTATGTTTATAAAATAATCAACTTTATGTAAAAAGTTGAAAAATCGACTTTCGAAGAATCGAACAATCGACTTTTTGTTCAAAAAGGTCGAAAAGTCGAATTCGACTATTTTGTTCCAAAAACGACGATAACTCGACTATTGTTTATGAAAAAAGTCGAAACGTCGACTTTGTAAAAAAAAGTCAAAAAGTCGAAAAATGTCGTAAAAAGTTCTAAAAACTCGAAAAGAGTAAAAATAGTTCAAAAACTCTAAAATAGTCGTAAAAACTCAAAAAAAGTAAAAAATAGTCGAAAAATGTCGAAAATAGTCAAACAGTCAAAAAAAAATCGAAAAGTCGGAAAAAGTCGGAACTTGTCAAAAAGACAAAAACTCTAAAATAGTCGGAAAAACTCGAAAAAAGTAAAAAAATAGTCGAAAAAAGTGGAAAATAGTCAAACAGTCGAAAAAAATCGAAAAGTCTCAAAAAAAAGTCGGAAATAGTCGAAAACGTCGGAGAAAGTCGGAAAAAGTCAAAAAGTCGACTATTTATAAAATACTTAAAAGTCGACATTTAACTAAATGAAAAAAGTCAAAAAGTCGACTATTTATAAAATACTTAAAAGTCTAAAAATCGACATTTAACTAAATGAAAAAAGTAGAAAAATCGACTTTGCATAAAATTCAAAAAGTAAACTTTTAACTAAATGCAAAAAGTCGACTTTTCGTTTCAACCCATCAGAAAGTCATTACTTTCAAAAAGTCGACTTTCTAGAATTTGCATAACGTCGAAAGTTAGTATAGTAGACTTTTTGTTGCAACTACTAGTGATTAAATTACAATGGCGAAAATTTGCTATTTCAAATATCAGAAAGTTATAACTTTCAAAAAGTCGACTTTCCAGAATTTGAATAATGTCAAAAATTAAGAAAGTCGACTTTTTGCTGTCACTACTAGTGTTAAAGCTTAAATATCTTATAACTTTAATAAAATACATACTTTCAATGTTATAATGCAATAAGAAAATGTTAAGTAATAATTGCCAAAATATCAAAAGTTTTTTTTGATGACAAAAGAATTAATTATTTTAAATACCTGCTATTTAGCGGTCATACACACAAATTGGCATAGTAGGTACATAGTATAAAATAGTGGTTTTTCTTTCATTTATTCATGATTTGCATTCGTTTTTTTTTTGTTTTTGTTTTTGCTCTTCTTACTTTTCTAATTTCACCAAACAAGGTGGAGCATGAATAAAGTGAAAATATTTAAAATATATTTAGTATAAGAAAAAATATATACTTGTTGGCACAAGGCCCTAAAAGATATAGCATGGGGAGCAGCAGAAAAAGATGTCTTCAACGACGACGACGATGGTATGGCGACAACATTAACAATGTTCAAATAAAAAATTTCATTTTGGCGCTAAGCAATGCTGCATAAAATTTTTATAGACGCGTTTGCATACGAAAAAAATCTTGTCGGTTTTATTATTTTTTTTTTGAAATTTATTTTACCAAAGATTAAAACACAAAGAAAAAAATATATAAAAACTTAAAAGAAATAAAAGAAAATTGAATATTTCACTGAAATTCAACTCATACTCGTACTAAAAGGTATTTAAAGACTTTTAGTTTGAAAAAAAAAAAAAATTAAATATATTCACATAATTTCTTTTCATCTCTTATTGTTGTTCTTGTTGTTGTCGTCGTCGTCGTCGCTGTTGTCTTCTAACACCGGAAAATCAATTTTCTCTTGTCAACTTAAACTGTGCACACAAAGGAAGATTCTATAAAGTACAAATCAAAAGAAATGAAAATAAATAAAATTTATACCTCCGTTTTCAATAAATGTTGATGAGTGTTTTTCTTTTTTATCCGTTTCTTAAAGAACTTCTATTTAAATATAGATATTTACTTATTTGTAGAAATATGTTTTTACTTATGTTTTTTTGCGATTTGTGTAACAGCAGAGACAATTCTTCAATTCACAAACGGTGTTGTAAGGTTGTATTGTAGTATATAATAAGTTTTTTATTATTGATTTGTTTTTGTTTCAAAAAGTTGTATTTAAAAAGTTTTTATGACACACAACGCTACAATGATATGACACCTATTGTGAATTGCTCAAATACCTTCTTAAATATCAGTTATGTTGCAGAGGCAATTGTCCAATTCACAATTGGTGTTGTAAGGTTGTATTGTAGTATATCATAATTTATTTTAATATTGATTTATTTTTGTTTCGAAAAGTTGCATTAAAAAGTTTTTATGACATACAACGCTACAACGATACGACACATATTGTGAATTGCACTAATATTTTCATAAATATCAGTTAAGTAAATCTTAACGATTGCAATTTTAAAATGTTTGTATTCTTCACTAAAATTACTATTTCAAACAAAAATCCTATAATTTAAAAGATCAGCTTTAAAAGGAATACATTTTTATGACATACAACGATACGACATCGATTTGAATTAGACAAATATTTTCTCAAATATCATTTATGTAAATCTTAGCGATTGTAATTTTTAATTGTTTTTTTTTCACTTTTAAACAAAAATCCTTTAATTTCTAAGATCAAACTTAAAAAAAATCAAGATCGACGTTTTAGTAATATATCAACGAAAATTTTAAAATTTACTGAGAACTCGAAATTTTTATCGAATATTCTGAATTACATTAAAAAATTTAACAATTCGGAATATAAATTTCTCCAATTTCCACCAAAATTCGAAATTTAAAAAAAAAATTTTAAATATTTTTATGTAACTCGAAATTTTGACTTTTCATTAAAAATTTGACTTTTGATCGAAATCTTATTTTTTCTAATCAAAAACTCGAATTTTCTACTCAAAATTGAATTTTACCATAAACTCTACTTTTTTACTCAAAACTGAACTTTTTACCACAAACTCGACTTTTTATCAAAAACTTGACGTTTTACCGAAAAGTCGACTTTTTACCAAAACCTCGACTTTTTACCAAAAACTCGACTTGACTTTCAACAAAAACTCGGCTTTTTACTAAAAACTTGACTTTTTATTAAAGTTCCACTAGATTTTATGAAAAAAATCTCGACTTTTTACTAAAAAATCGACTTTTTATTAAAAAAAAAAATATACTTTTTACTAACTTTTTTTTTGCAAAAACTCGACTTTTCAACTCAAAACTTGACTTTTTACCAGAAACTCGACTTTTTACCAAGAACTGAAATTTTTATTAAAAACTCGACTTTTTAACAAAAACTTCACTTTTTTTTACCAAGAATTTGACTTTTTACTAAAAACTATACTTTTTATCAATAACTCGGCTTTTTACTAAAAACTCGACTTTTTATCAACAACTCGATTTTTTTTAAAAAACTCGATTTTTAATTAAAAAAAGTCGAGTTTTAACTAAAAGTTCAACTAGATTTTTATTAAAAACTCGTTTTTTTTTTACTAAAAACTCGAGTTTTTACTTAAATCTCAACTTTTTACCAAAATTTTGATATTCACCAAAAACTCGACTTTTAACCAAAACATAAGCGAAATCATGACTTCTACAACATGATTTCTACAACTCGATTTTTTTTAATCAAAATTTCGACTTCTTACTAAAAAAACTCAACCGAAAACAGAGTTTTTACCAAAAATTCAAATTTTTACAGAAAACTCTAGTTTTTATTCAAAAACCCAACAGTAAAGCTAACTTTTTATCAAAAATTCTACAATTTACCCATAGCTCGGCCTAAGTACCGAAACTGATCCTAAAAATTCCGACTTTTTAACGAAAATTTAATTCGAATTTTTTACTTTCAACATAAAATTATAGTTTTTATATAAAACTCGACTTTTTTACGAAAAACTTGATTTTTTTTTTTTAACAAAGTTTAGACTTTTTACGAAAAACTCGACATTTTATTGAAAAATTTTTCTTTTTACCAAAAACTCAACTCAACTTTCTACCAAAACATCAACTTTTTTTAGATAAAACTTGTTTTTTTTTTTCTAAAAACTCGATATTTAACCAATCACTTGACTTTTTACCGAAACAAAAGTTATAAACCCCGACGACTATTTTACGAAAACTCGATTACCAAAAATTTAAATTCGTATTTTAATCATAAACTGTACTTTTCTAGCGAAACTGAATTTTTTATATAAAATTCTACCTTTTTTTAACACAACCTTGACTTTTTTTATAAAAAAAAGCTTGACTTTTTACATCCTTCACTTTCGTGAGAAGGGTATATATAAGTTTGTCATTCCGTCTGTAATTTCTATAATATAATTTTCCGACCCCATAAAGTATATATTCTGGATCCTTATAGGTAGCGGAGTTAATTAAGCTATGTCCGTCTGTCTGTCTGTCCGTCTGTGTGTTTGTTAAAATCAGTTTTTATAGGACCCTAGATATCGGCGAGATCCGAATCTAATAAATCTGTTAAAAATGCTTTCGAGAAGATCGATATTTAAAATCAGCAAAATCGGTCCATAAATACCGGAGATATGAGCAAAAGGGTACTTTTTGAATATTCTATAATATTCAACGTAGAAACATGCATGTTGCGCCCGAAGAAAATGATGTAAAAGAGGTGAAGGGTATATAAGATTCGGCACAGCCGAATATTGAACTCTTACTTGTTTATAAAAAAGCTTGACTTTTTTATTACTAAAGCTTGACATTTTTATTAAAAAAAGTTTGATTTTTTTAATAAAGCTCAGCTTTTCAATAAAGTCTTGTCTTATTTTTTAAAAACTCGAGTTTTTACATAAATTCAACAAATAAAACTCGCTTTTTTAAAGAAAATTTAATCTTTTACTGTCATTTTACAAATTTGCAGCAAAACTACTTTTTTGTAAAAAAAAACATTTTGTGTAAATCTCGTTTTTTTATAAAGCTTGAATTTTATTAAAAAATTTAACTATTTATCGAAATTTCCACTTTTCATGTAGAAATTGGAAATTTTTTTCTAAATTCAAATTTTTTATAAAAAAAAATCAAATTTTCATAAAATTTTTGTTTTCCCATTGAAATTATGAATTTTCATTAAAAATCTTTTAAAACCTAATAATTATTCGAAAATTTAGTTTTTTCAAAAAGAGTCGAATAATGAATAAATTCCTTTTCAACACTGACCCACCTCAAGGTAATCTAAGCGAATTATTTGTTCAAGTGCTTGGCAAATATTATATACAATTTCTTACAGTGTATAGTTTGTTTACATTTCTTCAATCACAGCTAATACATACATACAGACATACTAGGTATTTCTTTCATTACAAATTTTATTTTAAACTATAAGTTTTTTTTTTTTTTGGGTTAACAAAATCAAAATTCGGTATGAGTCACTAACCGGAATTTAAACCAAACATGATCATATCCGATGCTGAAAAATATCACGAGACTTTTTGTTGTTGATTAAACCACATATATTTTATTATATATGGTTGTTTGAATAATTTTAACTAAAAACAAGTAGGAAAGTATAGTCGGGCATGGCCGACCATATGATACCCTACACCATGAGTATATTTTTACAATTTTTACTTTTATAAAATTTTTATTTTTTGT
>NC_060950.1:10396403-10406593 GCF_022045245.1 Lucilia cuprina
TCGGTATACTTTAAGGTGGGTATTGGACCAATATTTTTGTATGTTACAAACATCAGCACAAACGTATAATACCCTCCCCACTATAGTGGTGTAGGGTATAATTATAATGTTGTTGTTGTTTTTTTTCTGAAATTTTAAAATGTTCAATGAATTGAAATCTGTTAATGCTGCATTAACATTTTAACATTCATTGTGAAACGAATGTTTAGAGTGTTTGTTTTTCTATTTTTCTATTTTTATTATTTTACTTCTTATTAAAACTAATGAAATGATTAATTATAATTGATACAGAAATTGTTTTGAAGGGTACAATTTTAATTTAAAGAAAAAAACAAAAAACAATTTAGGTCAAATAGTTGTTATTGTTGTTGAGTGAATTGAAATAGATTTGTTTTTTTTTACTTTAATTAGAAAATTTTAACGAATGAATATGACTGAATTTGAAATTATTGTGTATCAATTGAAAGATTGATCTCTTTGCAATGCAAATGAGTTTTTATTAAGGACATCTTTTTGTAATAATTCCAGTTAACATTTGGAAGATTGTTGGTTGGATAAACTGAGTCATTTTTGAATCCTTTTGATAAACTAAAAGTGATGATAACGAAAATGATAACGATATATGATTGAAAACTGAATATTTGAAAAATAATAACAAAATGTTTAGCAATTATAAATTGATCATCCTGGTGTTTAAAATATGATGGTTTTAACTTAACTTATTTTGTGGTCATATTTCAAGCAGTTGGAAGATCTAAAATTGTTCCTTATGTAATTGTTTTTGTTTGGAATGAAATAGCAACATTGACACCTTAAAATGACTCAAAAACGTTTCAAAAAGAAAATACTCTTTTGGAAGAGCTAGAAAAACATTTTTTGTGGCCTAAAATGAGTTGATATAATTGTCATTTGGTATATAAAACGTATAAGTATTTGAATTTTTGTAATATTAAACAAGTATTATTTCTATATTCGTCTGTGCCGAATCTTATATAACCTTCACCAAGTATGTTTTAAAAAACAGTTTTTATTTATTTTGTATCTCTGCACACATGTCACACATAACATACATACACACAAACAAATATAAACTGTAGCAGAAAGAAATATTAACCGTTGTACTGTAATACCACCGTCAAACTGTATTACCACCCTCAAACAAATATCAATTGTATTACCAACATATTACTGCTTTATCTCCTTGTTCTTGTTATACCCACTTACCTTCGTGAGAACAGAACAGCATGCAAACATAAAAAATACACAGCTGAATAAAACCAAATACATCACATGTACATCTTTATCAACATCACAGTGTTGTTGCTTTTTTGAGAAAGCATGAAAAAATATGACATTTTTTGATGAAATTTTCAGAGGTTGTCTCGGATATTTGCTCATATCTCCGTTATTTACCGACCGATTTTGCTGATTTTAAATAGCGATCTTCTCGAAAGCATGATTAACAGAATTATTGAAGATTCGGATCTCGCCGATATCTGGGGATATCAGATTTCAATAGACAGACAGACGGACATGACTTAATCGACTCCGCTATCTATAAGGACCCAGAATATATATACTTTATAAGGTCGAAAAATTATATTATAGAAATTACAAACGGAATGACAAACTTATATATACCCTTCTCACGAAGGTGAAGGATATATAAAATAATATTAAACAAGTATTATTTCTATATTCGTCTGTGCCGAATCTTATATAACCTTCAGCAAGTATGTTTTAAAAAAACAGTTTTTATTTATTTTGTATCTCTGCACACATGTCACACATAACATACATACACACAAACAAATATAAACTGTAGCAGAAGGAAATATTAACCGTTGTACTGTAATACCACCGTCGAACTGTATTACCACCCTCAAACAAATATCAATTGTATTACCAACATATTACTGCTTTATCTCCTTGTTCTTGTTATACCCACTTACCTTCGTGAGAACAGAACAGCATGCAAACATAAAAAAATACACAGCTGAATAAAACCAAATACATCACATGTACATCTTTATCAAATTCACAGTGTTGTTGTTGCTTTTTTAAGAAAGCATGAAAAAATATGAAATTTTTAGAGGTTGTCTCGGATTTTTGCTCATATCTCCGTTATTTACCGACCGATTTTGCTGATTTTAAATAGCGATCTTCTCGAAAGCATGATTAACAGAATTATTGAAGATTTGGATCTCGCCGATATCTGGGGACCTTTAAAAACTGATTTCAACAGACAGACGGACATGACTTAATCGACTCCGCTATCTATAAGGACCCAGAATATATATATACTTTATAAGGTCGAAAAATTATATTATAGAAATTACAAACGGAATGACAAACATATATATACCCTTCTCACGAAGGTGAAGGATACAAAAAAAAGTCCATTTACACAGAAAATAATTAAAAATGACTATAATATGATTCGGAAATAACTCAAAAACAACCTGTTATTTGGCTCATTAATGACTCAAAAAAGATTAAAAATTAGTCATAATTGATCTAAAAGTGGGGCTTATAAATTACTCATTTAGAAGAGTCGCGGGTAAGGTACCATATTCTCATTTATGATCAAAAAATGAGAGCAGATATGATTATTTTATTCGTGCAAAAGTGTCATAAATGACTCGAATGTGATAACAAAATTTCAAAAAATGCTAGCTGGGATTCAGTTAATTGTAAAAATACAACAACATAAAACTACTTGCATTACTAATACTAAGTAATGCAGAAGGTATGTAGTAGACATTAAAACACTAATGTAATATCATTACCAAGTATTTGCTGTTTAGAGAGTAGTAAAACTACTCACTTACTTTCAAGCGGGGGGAGGTGCAGAAAAGCTTTAAAATATTAAATTTGCAATAAGATGTCTAAAATGTATTTAAGGGGTTAAAACTATTTAACACTTGCAAAACTTTTTTTGCAAATACTAAAGCAAAACAAAAACACAACAATGCTTCAATTGTTGTAACATGAATACAACAAAATAAATATTGAATGTTTTAACTAATTCTAGACAAACGATACTAAACATAAATCTATACCAACTGTTTTTAAGACATTGATTTAAAAGATTAAAACAATGTTTGTATGTATGTAGTAGAGCTGTCTGAATATGTTTTCAGGTTACAAAATGTTGTACAAAACATTCAAACAATTCACACAGTTTTGTAACATCTAAATGACTTATTGTTTTTTAGTCTTAAACATATTTATAGATTTTTTGTCTACGGTTATGGCTAAAAAAAAATTAAAATTATATTGTAAAAAAAAACTAAAAACACGTTTATATACTTTATTCACTAGTATTTTTTTCAACTTCTTCTAATTCTTTTACATAAATTGTTGCGGCGTATTTTTTTCATCAAATAGTGCTGTGCTGCGCTGTTGTCATGTAGTTGTTGTTATTGCTGTAGCTGTTTTTCATTGTTGTTGGTGGTTAGTTGTTGATGGAAAACTTTCACTTATTATTAAGATCAAAATAAATTTCAATGACAGCATTTTTTTCTTTCTTCTAGCAGCTTTAAACAAACTTGTACTTGTTTCTTTGTTGTTCTCTTTTTTTTTTGTTAAATACAGTAATTAAAAGAATTTCTTAGAAAACTGCCTTAAAAAAATAAGAAAAAAAGAAAACAAAATTAAGAGTTAATTATTATGTTTTATGTAAGACAAAATGGTGTGTTTTACTTTTACTTAAATGTTTTTAGTATTTTTCGTAAACAATGTTGTTATTTAATTTAACAATTTAGTAATGTTTTTTTTTTTTTTTTTTCAAATATTTTGTTAAATTTCACTTCCATCATTAGAAATTTGCTAATAAAAAAGTAAACATTATTTTGAAACTAGTTGCGGTTTTACTGATCGATTCTGTAACTATTAACTAAAGACCCGATTTTGGACTATAGACTAGACTATAGACAAGACTACACTATAGACTATAAACTAGACTATAGACTAGACTATAGACTAGGCAATAGTCTAGACTATAGACTAGACTATAGACTAGACTATAGACTAGACTAGACTAGACTATAGACTAGACTATAGACTAGACTATAGACTAGACTATAGACTAGACTAGACTAGACTAGACTATAGACTAGACTAGACTATAGACTAGACTAGACTATACACTAGACTAGACTATAGACTAAACAATAGACTAGACTATTGAATTGACTAAAGACTAGATTAAATAATATACTAAAGACTCGACTATAGACTAGACTATACTAAGAACTAGACTATAGACTTTCGACTAGACTAAAGACTATAGTCTAGACTATAGACTAAACTATATAGAATAGACTATAGACTAGGCTATAGACTATAGACTAGACTATAGACTAGACTATAGACTAGACTATAGACTAGACTATAGACTAGACTATAGACTAGACTATAGACTAGACTATAGACTAGACTATAGACTAGACTATAGACTAGACTATAGACTAGACTATAGACTAGACTATAGACTAGACTATAGACTAGACTATAGACTAGACTGTAGACTAGACTATAGACTAGACTATAGACTAGACTAGACCTTAGACTAGACTATAGACTAGATTTTAGACTAGACTTCAGAATAGACTTTAGACTAGACTTCAGACTAGACTTTAATCTAGACTTTAGACTAGACTATGTAGTAGACTTTAGACTAGACTTTACATTAGACTGTAGACTATACTTAAGACTAGATTATACATTAGACTATGAACTAGACTTTATACTAGATTATGGTCTAGACTATGGCGTCTACTCCTTAATGTAGGTTATATTCTAGGCCATATTTCAGTCTATTGCTATGAGTATAGTTTTATGTATTGTCTAGTGTTGTTAGACTAGATTATATATTTCATTTAAACCCGATAATTAGATTTTATTAAAACGCGATATTTTTCACATTTTCTACGTCAATCAATTTAATTTATTATTAAAACTTCAAAATAGATATGTGTTTGAAATATTTTTCTTTCTCTTTTCTCTTTTCACTATTCGCAACCTCAATGTGTATGCACATAAAAAGTATGCAATAATATGTTGACGACATTTTTCATTGTCAATTATTGCATGTCTTACAAGTCAACCAAGCAACACACACACACACACACACAAGATTGGTTAAAACCACTTTAACCGATCCGCAAAACACTTTCAACTTTACTTATTAATACTGCAGTCTGTAGTGATGACGTTACTTTTACTACTTTTTATCGTTAGTTATAAATATATTTCTGTTTTTTCACTTTTTTTGTTAGCAAACGCTTGCTTGCTGTGCTGTGGCTTCACAGCAGCATGACAGCGTGAAAGTCATGATATCTTAAGTAAATAATTAAATAGATTTATAATTAAAGAAAAAGAATTTGTTAAATTATTTTTGTATTAAGTAGTAGTAGTAGTTTGAAAGTCAGGGATTCCTTTGTTAAATTGTGAGTGAGTCACTTTCAATTTATACTAAATTTGAAGGTGTTTACATTTTTTATAGATTTTTAGTTTTTTTTTTATTGAATAGATTTTAATTTAGGAAATTTTTGGTTTATTATTATTTTAAAAAGTTAAATATTATTGTTGTTTTTGTTATTAAAAAAGTATTAAGTCTTTCTTTTGTTTAAAACACAAAATTTCTTTCAAGTTTTCAAACTGGAGCAACACAAAATATCACACTTTCAGGTCTTCTTCGTTAAAGTAGTTACAGTTGCAGTTAGAAATTTAGCAGCAATTTCAAATGGTTTTAAAGAAAAATTAAAAAAAATCCTTCATGCTACTATAACAATATTTTATGCCACACACTGTAATTATTTCTAGCATTTGTAATCATAATATTATGTTAGGCAATTGCCTTTATTTCAGTTATTCCGTTTTTTAAAATGTACTATTTACTACTTGTTTTTAATGTTGCGGCAACATGTACAAAAACAACTACCACGAAGTAGCAACAATATTTATTTAAGTAGTTATTTTAGTAGTTTCGTTCCCAGCAAACATTTTCTATCTAGTAAGTCAGCAAGTATTCTCTTCTTTAATCTTCATCCCTATCGCCAATCATTCCCCTGTTGTGATCATTGTTGATGGAATTTTGTAAACATAAAACAGCTGTTCCATACAAAAACAACTATTGTGAATGAATTGTTCATAACAAGTTCAGATAGCAATTTTCCTTTCGATGAAAATAAAAATTTCAAGGGAACAAAATTTTCGTTAATATTGGCGATAGAATTGAATAAGTCGAAAACTTATCACATTTATCGACAGGTAGTTAATGTTCAATCTAAGACATTATTGCATTGTATACTAGAGACACAGAACATGTCAAAAACCTTGAAAACAATCATTCCTATCGCCAATTATTATTTTACTTGAAATATGTTTACTTTTCACTTTTTTCGTTTACCAACTTTTTTATTGTGAAAAAAATTCCCCTGTTGTAAAATTTGTTAATGGAATTTTGTAAACATTAAACAGCTATTCCATACAAAATCAACTATTGTGAATGAATTGTTAACAACATATGCACGATAGCAATTTTCCTTTCGAGGGAACAAAATTGTCACTTCTATTGGCGATAGGAGTGATTATTTTGCTTTTTTGTATTATTAGGCTGATTCTTCTATGAGATACGTAGAATTGACTTTCCTATGACAGCTAGAAGTTAACTTCTAGAAGACAGTCAAAATTATTTCCTAATGCATATTATTAATGTAAAATGTACACTTTCTTCTATTTATCATCTAGATATGTGAAATTTTGCAAAATAATTTTGTTTTCGAAATGTTTGTTGGGTTACTTGTATACAGTAGTAGTTCTCAATACTTACTTACAACTTAAAAGACACTTAAGGGTTTTGTTTGTAACACTTTATATTTGAAAACTTACTTATAATTCAGATGGTCAAGTTTCGACTTATTTTCTTTCTTTTTTTTTTTGTCTAGTGGGACATTTAAGAGTTTTTTTTATGAAATTATAAGCTGATTAGACTATTATATTGTATTGAGCAGCGTTGGACAGTAGGGGAAACAAAAAAAGTAAAAATAAAGAATAAAGTAATTTAAAACGTACGACTTATAATTTCAAAACTAAACAAAAGTTGAGAAAAACATTGCACATAGAGGGGTTATGCTGCATAATATGTGGTTATGGAGACATTAAACTTGAATGGTGTCAAATTTTATTATAGACTGCAATTAGCTGGAATAGTGAAGTAAAACCTAAATGGTGTTATATATTTAATAGAAATAATACAATTGCTTTTTGGTTTAAAAAAAAGATTGTAATTTAAAAAATGTTGCTCAAAAAGGTCAGATTTTGTTAGGGACTAGGTCTGTTGACTAGTTTTTGTAATTATTTATTGATTAAATAATGGACTAGCCTATAAATTAGAACAAGGACTAGACCGTTAGTTGGGATATGAACTAATTTAAACTATATACAAGTCTCTTGTCAATTTTATATACTAATCTATTGATTAGACTATAGACTAATCCATTGACTAGTCTATGATCAAGTCTATTGATTAGACCATTGACTAGTGGCCTATAAACAATTGCCCTATTCACAATCGATGTCGTAACGTTGTATGTCATAAAAATATTTCAAATAAACATTTTTGAAACAAAAACAAATTAATAATAAAAATATTACGACATACTACGATACAACCGTACAACACCGATTGTGAATTGGACAAATCTATTTTCAAGTCTGTTGCCTGGTGTATGGATTAAACTATTGACTAGACTATAAAATATTCTAACTATTGTGGACTAACCTCATGACCAGTCTATTGATTAGATTATGGGCTATTCTGAAGTCTAGTATATGAATTAGTCTATTGATTAATAGATTCATTTACATAATTATAGACTAGTCTATTGGAGTGGAGTAGTTCGATAACAAGACTATGGACCAGTCTATTGAACTAATCCATAAGTTGTAGGATTGGTCTATTGACTAGTTCATGGATTAATCTATGGACTAGGCTACTAACTAGATTATTAGTTTATTGTCTGATCTGTGGACTAAACTCTTGACTAGTCTATTGATTAGATTATGGACTAGTCTAAGGTCTAGTAAATGAATTACTCTATTAATTAATAGATTATTTTACTTAACTATAGACTATAAACTATTGATAATACTGTGGAGTAGTCCGATAGCAAGACTATGTTCTAGTCTATTGACAGAACTATGAACTTATTCATAAGTTTTAGGACTGGTCTATTGATTAGTTTATGGATTAATCCATGGACTAGTCTAATGACAAGACGTTAGAACAGTCTATTAACTTTGATATTAAAAAGTCTATGAACTAGTCTATGAATTAGTTTATGAACTAGTCTATGAACTAGTCTATGAACTAATCTATGAACTAGTTTATGAACTAGTCTATGAAATATACTATTAACTAGTCTATTGATGAGGCTATGGATTAGTCCATAGATTAGTTTATGTACTAGTCCGTTGACTAGTCTATAAACTAATCTATTGAATATACTATATACTAATCTATGTTAAGACTATGTGCTGGTCAATTTACAAGTCTCTTGCTTATTCCATGTGCTACTCTATTGACTAGACTATAGACTAACGCATTGACAACACTATGGTTTATTCTATGGTCTAATCTATGGACTTGCATTTCAGCAAGTCCATGGACGATTCACTAGTCAATTTACTAGTTCATTGACTAATATATTGAGTAGTGCATATACTAGTTCAATGACTAATCCATTCATTACTTCAATGACAAGTCCATTCTTTTGTGGCTAATCCGTTTCACAATTTTATTGACATTGTTTCTCGAATGCAACACTCTTCTCAAATCAAAATAAAAATAACATCAATAAACACTTCACACTTTTTAACATTCCACAAAAGATCAATAATCTTAATCTATTAAGATTTTCTAGATTAAAATTGTTTCTAAAAATCTCAAAAAAGAAAAGTTTAGTCTAAAAATACAAAATTTATCGTAAATAATTAAATTTATAACATGTATAACTAAAGGCAAGAAATTCAAGATTAAATTTGTATTTTTTCACATGTATGCAACCAAAGGAAAAACAAAAGAAAATAAAATTATTTATAAAACCATCAACCACAACCATCGTTTTCAATCATCCAAACAATCAGCCCATCCATCCATCCATCCATCTATCTATCGCTATCAATTTCCCTTGACAATTATAAACAAGAAATAACAAACAATTTATAAGAAGAAAAAAATCTCTAGACGTTGAAAATTATATATTGAAACATACACGAATGTCTACAGAAAAAATAAGATTTATTTTATTTGTGGTAAATATACTGAACACTGACTGCTACTGTTATCAATTAAATGTCAGAAGTTCAAATATTGAAATTGAAATATAATACAAACGTACGCCCACCAAAAAAAGCACAAAAAAGTTATTTAAAAAAATCTATTATATAAAACATTTAAATTAAAGAATTTTTTTAATCTTTTACACATTTTATTATTTATCTAGAGGCATATTTTCCATGTCAAATTAAAAAAAAAAAAAAATACTACTACTTTTCCGCATTTTTTAAAATTTATTTAAATAACCAACAACAAGCAAATCTACGTGATATTTTTGTGATAAAATTGTTTCCATACAATATTTATATATATTTCTTTAAATATTATAACATATTTTTACATATAATATCGGATTTCCGGTAATAAGCCGTTGAAACTACACTAACACACAAACATTTGCATAAAAGTGGAAACACGCACACTTAGCCATACACAAATCTGACAATATACTAAGTAATAAAATGTGCAGACATAAAGACAGCTTGTGATTTTTTTCTAATTTTAAGTATTTGTCTATATATATTTTTTCTAAGTTGTTTTTGTACTTTTTATGTAATATACAGCAGAAAAGAAATCTGCAACCATAATAACTGTTTATATAAAATATTTTTTCCCATGTTGCCAAAGCAAATTGTACTTGTAATAATGCCACCACTGTCATTTAGATGTGTAATTTGTAGTATGGTTTTTTGCTGCAGTGTTCTTAAAGGAATGTTTTTTTTTTTTATTTTTTAATTTAAGAAAAAATGACACACTTTGCAGAAGGAAGAATTCCAGATAAGTGTATAATTTCTGATAAAGAGATAGATGGATAGATAGATAGATAGATAGATAGATAGATAGA
>NC_060950.1:10406693-10408900 GCF_022045245.1 Lucilia cuprina
AACTAGAACTGAACTAGAACTGAACTAGAACTGAACTAGAACTGAATTAGAACTGAACTAGAACTGAACTAGAACTGAACTAGAACTGAACTAGAACTGAACTAGAATCGAAATAAAACTGAACTAGAACTGAACTAGAAATGAACTAGAACTGAACTAGAACTAAATTAGAACTGAACTAACACCGAACTAACACTGAACTAGAACTAGAACTTGATTCTTAAAGATCAAATTAAAATAAACAAAAATAATATATTTTTTTTTGCAAACCATATGATTTACAAAACATATATACCCTTCCTTATTCCTTCACTAACAGAAATATTGAAATTCTCTATAAGAAATCAAATATATTTAAAAATTTCTAAAAAAAGAAAAAGTAATAAATGAATCATATTTGTTACACCTTTAAACGCCGAATAAAAAACATTTAACAAATATATTCAACACCATGTCAATAATAATAAAACTATATAAATTTTCAATTTATATTTATGAATATACAAATAGATTTCAATTTTAAGATAAATGTTCTAAAGTTTAAGTGCAACAGTTTAATAAAAATAATAAAAAAAATATATTTTAAAATCAATATTCAAAATGGACAATATAATTTATGCGTTTTTCACATATTTTTTTATATATTTTTGCTAAACCGATTAGGAAACCGAATATATAATAAATCATATAAGCAATTTCGTTAAATTTTTTTTAATGGGACAGATACTGTAACTAATACAATGACAATTACAATTAGAAATATGATTTTTAGTTGTTGGATTAACTATTTAGATCAAAATTTAGTTTAAAACTAAACCAATTCTTTGACAACACAAACATCGATTAATAATCAAACCCTATTCTAAATATCACTAACTGTTTGTTTTGGCACCCAACCCTAAATTAAAAAATAATATTACATTAAAAAGGGCGTGCTAGAGGAAATATGCTTTTGTGGAAAAAAATATAATTTTTTATTATAAAAATCTTGTAACGCAAGCCAGAAACAACGCCTACACAATCTACTCAAAAGAAAGGAAACAACCGACCAAACAATATGTCCAAAAAATTACTACTACGATTACAAAATGTTTTCCGTTTTTAAGATTTTTTTTCCTCTTTACATCTAGAAAATGTATGTTGGTAATAAAAACAAGCAAACGACCAATAAACATGTACAACGACGTTAAGATATTGTATATGGAGTCAATGTTGTATGTCAGATTGTGGTTTGTTTGTTGGTTTTGTTCTTCTTACGTCTATATACATATGTATGTATGTATGTATGTATGTATGTATGTATGTATGTATGTATGTATGTATGTATGTATGTATGTATGTATGTATTCTGTTGACGTCTTAGACACAGCCATAAGCTAAAATTTCAAGGACGTTATAAGCTTCTATTATTAGATGTTAGATGTTGATTATTATAACCATCGTATTTACAAACATATGTACATACTAAAACATATAAACGTATTATAAAACATGAGTATATACATAAGACAAATAAAAAACATATTATGTAGTTCCATATGTTTAAAAGAGTTATTACTTAGATTTTTAATATTATATCCGCAAATTCGAAATTACGTTTATTTGCGATAATATTCGTACATTTTCAAATTTCGAACTTGAAAAATTGGAAATAACAAAAACTCTATAAGTATCTTCGAAATTGTTCGAAAATGCAAAATAGGTTCGAAAATTGTTTTTGATTTGCATTTTGTACTGACTAACTAACTAGAAACTGAACTAGAACTGAACTAGAACTGAACTAGAACTGAACTAGAACTGAACTAGAACTGAACTAGAACTGAACTAGAACTGAACTAGAACTGAACTAGAACTGAACTAGAACTGAACTAGAACTGAACTAGAACTGAACTAGAACTGAACTAGAACTGAACTAGAACTGAACCAGAACTGAACTAGAACTGAACTAGAACTGAACTAGAACTGAACTAGAACTGAACTAGAACTGAACTAGAACTGAACTAGAACTGAACTAGAACTAGAACTGAATTAGAACTGAACTAGAACAGAAATAGAACTGAACTAAAATAAAACTGAACTAGAACTGAAACTATTTATCTATCTATCTATTTATCTATCTATCTATCTATCTATCTATCTATCTATCTATCTATCTATCAATCTATATCTATCTATCTATCTATCTATCTATCTATCTATCTATCTAT
>NC_060950.1:10409000-10413019 GCF_022045245.1 Lucilia cuprina
TGAACTAGAACTGAACTAGAACTGAACTAGAACTGAACTAGAACTGAACTAGAACTGAACTAGAACTGAACTGAACTAGAACTGAACTAGAACTGAACTAGAAATGAATTAGAAATGAACTAGAAATGAACTAGAACTGAACTAGAACTGAACTAGAAATGAACTAGAAATGAACTACAACTGAACTAGAACTGAACTAGAACTAAACTAAAAGTTTAATAAACATATATATAAATTTTATAAATAAAGGTGAGTTCGCGCTATTAAAACATTTCGTATGAGACAGTAGCCAGTTGTCCTGTGAATTTAAACAAAATTTTCAGAAAATCCAGTCATCCATCCAGTCATTTTTTATAATTCCCTAATCTTTGAACTTTCAATACATTTCCACATACGTATATATGTTAAAGAAAAACCCCTGAAATATTTCAAATTACAATATTTATTATTAATTAAGCTCGTAATGCAACACTATATCATTCATTATTATTAAATAAATTGAACATTTTATTGCCTTTAAAATAATCATTGTTTTACTATATGAAAAAAAATTGTTTCAAAACACCAGAAACAGAAAAAAAATTATGTTATCATAAATGAACTTTATTATGCTTTTTTTATTATTACGTAAAAGTGTATAATAATACTACACTTTCCTATGCATAGATGACGGAATCAAAAGAATACAGACAATAATAATAATAATAAGGGAGGAATTTTAATGATGATTATGAGCCACGCGAGTTCATAAAACAAACACACACACAATGTTATATAAATAACCATATGTAGTGTACTTGTGTATGCAGATATAATGACAAATACAGCATGCTTGCTAAGGGAATTTGAGAAATGGTACTAAAACATGAATACAATAGGTACTTTCTGGGTAAATTTGGTTTTATGGGAATTCTCTTAAGAAAGTTATGTAAATAATATTACAAATTACTCATTATGAAATGTAATAGAAAATATATTCAATAATAATCTGCACAGACTGGTTGGTACATTTTATAAAAGGTACTTTTTTCTAACGTTTTTCCCCCCTAAACATAATACTGTGATAAACACAACTCTATTTTCGTAAACAAAAATCTATAAATGATCAACTTCTTAAGTATTGAAGTGTTGATTAAGGAGGAACAACAAAAATTTTTTTAAATAACACACTTTATATACAAACAACAACTATAAAATAAAGAAACAAATGGAGCGATGAAAAATACATTTGTTTTATACAAGGGGACAATATACAAAAAAACATACACAACACACACACGCACACAAAGAAGAAAGTGGGTTATATAGAAGTGTGGGGGCGGAAGTAAAAATATTTTCACATAACACTTAGGGTTCGAACAAGTGATTTCAAATAAACTTTTCTGAATAGCAACATAAAAATTTATATAAAAATAATAATGTGAAATAAACTAAATGAAATTGCTACTTAAAAAATCAAAATAAAAAATTGAGCAAAAAAAAACAAAGCTTAGCTAAATGAAGGGGAATAAATAAAAAAAAAGAAAAACATTTTTTTGGATTAGTAGGAATTGGTAATTTATGAAAAATTTTGATAATATATTGTTTGTTATTATAAACTATAACTTACCTATCAAATAATGATGGTTTTTCCTTTTTTACATAATTACTGGGCACATAACCCGATTGATTGCGATTATTTTGTACACGCCACCAATGTTTGGAATCATCTAATAGTAAATAACGTTCATTTTTTCGTAAATCCAATTCTTGGGCTCCCTGAGCAGCATAATCGTATTTGGCTACAACGTAGCAAACATCTTCTTGTGATTTTCCTAGAATATTTTAGAAAGAAATATATATTGAAATTATATTGAATATTGAATAATTGAAGCTAGTTCAGTTCTAGTTCCGCTCTAGTTCTAATTCAGTCCTAGCTCGGTTCTAGTTCTGTTCTAATTCAGTTCTAGTTTAGCTCTAGTGCAGTTCTAGTTCAATTCTAATTCAGTTCTAGTTTAGTTCTAGTTCAGTTCTAGTTCAGTTCTAGTTCAGTTCTAGTTCAGTTCTAGTTCAGTTCTAGTTCAGTTCTAGTTCAGTTCTAGTTCAGTTCTAGTTCAGTTCTAGTTCAGTTCTAGTTCAGTTCTAGTTCAGTTCTAGTTCAGTTCTAGTTCAGTTCTAGATCAGTTCTAGTTCAGTTCTAGTTCAGTTCTAGTTCAGTTCTAGTTCAGTTCGGTTTTAATTCAGTTCTAGTTCAGTTCTAGTTCTAGTTCAGTTCGAGTTCAGTTCTAGCTCAGTTCTAGTTCATTTCTAATTCAGTTCTAGTTCGGTTCTGGTTCTGGTTCTAGTTCAAAGCTAGTTATAAGAGTGATTAGTTTTATAAAATGAATTTAATGTAAATTACAAATTAACCCACTGTAGAAAGCGCTACGAAAACTAGTTTAACATGTTAAAAATGAAATTTGGTTTAACTTCTGTTCATTTACCTGGAAATGTTCATGTTACTTTTTGGAATAATAAATAGAAAAGAAAAAGTTATTTTACTTTAAATATGAAGAATATCCACAAGTCTGACTATCATAGGAATTTCTGCTTATATGTTAGTAGGTCAGGTTCCACATGTTCTAGGGATTTACTAAATTAACCTTAGTATTTGAAATTAACCCGTAGTTGATAATAAATTTATAAAAAAAATATAAATCATTTCTCTTCATTCAAAATTAATCTAAAAAAATCACATAATTACAAAATATTTTTTGCAGCAAGTGTAATTATTACTATTTAATTAATATTTTTATCACTTTAAATTAATTTTATCACAAAAAGAAAATTTTATTCTAAATTGCTTGTTGTTTATAGTTATTAAAATATTGATTTAATTTAATAGCTTTTTTATATAATATTTTATATATAACTTAATATGCTTTTTTATAACTTTTGATTTATGTTCTCTTTCCGTTTTTGTTTCTTTCTATCTTCTCTTTTCATTTTTTGGTTGCTTTTAATATAAATTGCATTTTTGATTTTGCTTTATTGCAACTTTAGAAATGTTCAAATATTGGCATCATCATCAAATCCTAGACGATCATTGTAGGCAATTGGATTCAACTTAAGGCAAAACTTAATACCATCACATCATCTGCATACATCGTCATTATTATCATCTGATCATAACAGAAAGCGTGTAAACAGCTTATAAATTAAGAGTATTATTAAACAAAAATAATTTTGAAATTATTGGCAGGCAGCTCATAGAATAAGGAAATCCAAAAGGCAATTTAATAGAGAACTGAAGAACGAAGTAAAGAAACCAAAAGACATTCCATCATTCCCCCGTCCTCGATTAAGTGTTTCTTGTTTTTATTTGCTCTCCTCTAAATAAATTTTAGAGGAGTTTCTTGGAATGTTGGAATATCCTCAACGATTTGCGCGTAATATCCCTGAACCCTCAACAACAACACAAAACAATACACATCACAGTCATCATTTGCATCATCAACAACCACAGCCACTGCCACATCAAAACTATCAACAACAACAGCAACACATAGTTGTGGGATCACATTATCATCCACACTCACAGCAGGGATCTTATCCAACAACACCAGCTTCTCCGGCTCATCAACCACGCTATCCACAGCCACCACCACAGCATCATCAGCGTAATTTATCGACAGCATCTTCCTGTAGCGCTCAACATAAAAGTGTCACCTTTAGTCAAGTAACAACTTCTAATAGTGGCGATTATAGTGCTGGCAGTAGTAGCGGAAATTCTAGTTGTGGTGGTCAACAATCAATGGCGGGCAATATGAAGCACGGTAATGATTTTTAAAATATTTGTGGAAATGATTTTCTATATTTATAAGAGAAGAGTTTAAATTTTTTTTTTTTAAAGATTAAATTTTAACTCTAAAAGATTAAACTATATCTGAACAAGAAGTGAACTAGAACTGAACTAGAACTGAACTAGAATTGAACTAGAACTGAACTAGAACTGAACTAGAACTGAACTAGAACTGAACTAGAACTGAACTAGAACTGAA
>NC_060950.1:10413119-10447146 GCF_022045245.1 Lucilia cuprina
AGTTCTAGTTCAGTTCTAGTTCAGTTCTAGTTCAGTTCTAGTTCAGTTCTAGTTCAGTTCTAGTTCAGTTCTAGTTCAGTTCAGTTCTAGTTCAGTTCTAGTTCTTTTCTAGTATACAAATTTCTCAGTGTTTATTTAAATTCAAAAAATATTAGAATTTATTGAAAATTAAATCTATGATTAAGAAGTGCGTCAAAAATCTGGAAAGTATGTTTAAAATGGAATAAAAACAAATATTATGAGTAACTATGAAATTTAGTACTTTATGCTTAATAAGAATCTGTTTTAAAAATTGTGATTAACATTTGTAAGCTAAAAAAATTCTTATGAAACATCTTGAAAACATTTCGTAAAATAAAATTTATAATTTAACGAAAAGAAATAATTTTAAACAAAACAAATTGATAATGATTTTTGAAATAATCAAAATATTTTCTAATATTTATCTCTCTTTTACAGCATAAAGAAAAAAGTGAAAAAAGGTTCAGGCTCGAAAACATTACCCAATTGTTCTCCATCAAGACAAATCGAAAGTCCAACAATGTCGCGAAGACTGCCCCCAGATCCATCAGAGGCTATTGGTTCAGCTATTGTTAAATATAATTATCAAGCACAACAACCGGATGAGTTGTCACTAACCAAGGGTACACGTATACTTATATTGGAGAAATCCAACGATGGTTGGTGGCGAGGACAAAGTGGTAATGCCGTGGGCTGGTTTCCAAGCAATTACACAACTGAAGATTGTGATAATGATGGTGAGATACATACATATGCAATGGCTGAAAATGTATTAGATATAGTGGTGAGTTTTTTGGGAAATTTGAAAAGGAATCATGAGTTTGATTTGTTTTTTGTTTTGTTTTTTAGGTGGCTTTATATAGCTTCAATTCAAATAATGATCAAGAATTATCATTTGAAAAAGGCGATCGTTTAGAGATTGTTGATCGTCCTGCCTCCGATCCCGATTGGTATAAGGCACGAAATAATCAGGGTCAAGTCGGTTTAGTTCCACGCAATTATTTACAAGAGTTAAATGATTATTTGGCCACACCCTATCGCAATAATGGTGGGGCAGCGGGCAATGGTAATGCTGGTGGCAATGGTGGAGGAGGTGGTGGTGGTGGCAGCATTGGTGGCGGTGCAAATGCTAATGGTGACTCAATCGATCGTCGGGCCGATGGTATGCCACAAAATTCACCACCACCCATGGAAAGGCCAAATTTAGCGGGTAAATCATGGTATTATGGAGCTATAACACGCAGTCAATGTGATACGGTCTTAAATCAACACGGTCATGATGGTGATTTTCTAATACGTGACAGTGAAACTAATGTATGATTATTTTTCAGCTAAAAACAACTACCGATGTTAATGAATTTACTTTCTATTTTAGATGGGTGATTATTCAGTTTCTCTTAAGGCTCCAGGACGTAATAAACATTTCCGTGTTCATGTAGAGAACAGCATGTACTGCATAGGCCAACGTAAGTTTCATACTTTAGATCAACTAGTAGATCATTACCAAAGAGCGCCCATCTATACAAATAAACAGGGTGAAAAATTATATTTAGTACGACCGTTACCAAAAGCCAATGGTACGTAAATTATTTAATTCAAACATTTGAAAACAAAGAACAAAAACCTCAATTACCCCTTTTATATGAACAACAACAACAACATCAAAGGTTTAATGTTGTAAAAGGAAATAAAAACTTGAAAAGAAAGAACTGTTTTTCTTTTTTTTTTTTTCAAAAACTAAACCTTAAAATGAAGAAAGATATACATATTCAATACTTAACACGGAGATACCATTTACCAATTACGCTAAATATGTTGTCACAATATCACCTTTAAACAAGAAAACAAAACAAAAAAGTAAATAATAAAAAAAATTGTAGTTTTTCAAAACCATACAACAAAACAATTTCATATTTATATATATACAAATACATACTTTAAAAAAAATACAAAACAATTTATGAATGAAAAGAAAAATACTTACACAAGGCGTAAAATATATTTAAACGAAAACATAATTGTCAAATTACATTTTACATTTATAGCTACATATACATACATATGTACAAGTATAGAGAACACAGGTCGTTTAAGTTTGAAACAAAAAGTCAAAATCCAGAGTTAAAACATTTCTTAAAGATTGAGAAATTTTTCCCGTCACATTTTGTATTTCCCAATTTTCCTAAAGAAAATGTTCTAGAAGATTTTCTGGGATTGTTCGGATTTGCTTAAAAATTGCATATAATTGTTATGTCTGAAGTATTTTATCGAGTTTTGTTAAAAATTTGAATTCCCATTTTATTTATAAAAATCCCCATTTTGGGAATTTAGTTAAATTTGCTATAAATTGATGAAAATTTTAAGAAATATATTCGTTTTAGAGTAATTTCTGAAAAATTTAGCAAAAAATTTTAAATTTCCTATTTTTCTGGGGAAAATTTTCATTAGGGAAGTTTCTGGGATTGTCCGAAATTGCTTAAAAATTGCATATAATTGTTATTTCTGAAGTATTTTATTGATTTTTGTTAAAAATTTAAATTCCCAATTTATTAATGAATATCCCCAAATTGGGAATTTAGTTAATTTTATTAGAAATCTATGAAAATTATTAAGGATTTATTGGTTTTTAAGTAATTTCTGAAAAATATTGCAAGATTTTTAATTTCCCATATTTCTGGGGAAAAATTTCATTAGGGGATTTTCTGGGATTGTCTAAAAATAAACAAAATTTACATAAAATTTATGCTTCTGAAGTATTTTATTGATTTTTGTTAAATATTTAAATTCCAAATTTGTTTATGAAAATCCCCACTTTAGGAATTAAGTTAAATTTTCCAGAAATTGATGAAAATTATAAAATTATTACTAATTTTAGAGTAATTTCTGAAAATTTTTGCAAAATTTTCAAATTCCCCTTTTCATAAAGAAAATTTCCATTAGGGGATTTTCTGGGATTGTCTGGAAATAAACAAAATTTACATAAAATTTATACTTCTGAAGTATTTTATTGATTTTTGTTAAAAATTAAAATTCCCAATTTATTTATGAAAATCCCCACTTTGGGAATTTAGTTAAAATTGCTAGAAATTGATGAAAATTGTAAAATTATTACTGATTTTAGAGTAATTTCTAAAAATTTTTGCAAAATTTTCAAATTCCCAATTTTCAGGGGAAAATTTTCATTAGGGGATTATCTGGGATTGTCTGAAATTGCTTAGAAATAACATATAATTTTTATATTTAAAGTCTTTTATAGATTTTTGTTAAAAATTTTAATTCCAAATTTATTTCTTAAAATCCCCACTTTAGGAATTTTGTTAATTTCATTAGAAATTCATAAAAATTGTTAAGGATGTATTAGTTTTTAAGTAATTTCTGGAAAATATTGAAATATTTTCAATTTTCCATTATTCTGGGGAAAAATTTCATTAGGGGATTTACTGGGATTGTCTGAAATTGCTTAAAAATAATATATAATTGTTATATTTGAAGTCTTTTATGGATTTTTGTTAAAAATTCTAAATTCCCAATTTATTTCTGAAAATCCCCACTTTGGAAATTTAAATAAATTTAATGTAAAACTTAAAAAAATTTAAAATTGAATTGTTTTTAAAGTAATTTATGAAAAAAATAACAAAATTTTTAAATTCCTTTTTTAAAAAGACAACATTTTTTCAAGGGGATTTTCTGGGATTGTTCGAAATTACTTATAAATTATACATTATTCTTATTTCTTAAGTATTTTATTAATTTTGGTTAAAAATTTAAATTCCTAATTTATTTTTGAAAATCCCCACTTTGGGATTTTACTTAATTTTGCTAGAAATTTATGCAAATGATAAAGCTCCGTATTCATAAAAATATTAAACGCTTATTTAAGGTTTTTTACACACATTTTTCTACAATAAACCATCAATAACTTTATTAGGCATTTATGAGTATGGGGGTTAAGTTTTAGATTAATTTCATAAAGAAAATTTTTGCAATATTTCCCTTTTCTCTGAGAAAAATTAAAGTAAATGTGTCGACTGCTGAGTACTGTATGACACTTAGTTTTTAGAAAAAATAAACTCTGGCCTCTGTTTTCAACACCTGCTGACTTGTGTAATCAATTATATTTATAAATTAATTCTTTGACGTTGTTTTTTAATTAAGATTTTCTTTAACATCTTGCAAAAAATTTGCTACAATTTAAAATTGTATATTATTTATAACAATTTGTGATTTTTAAGTTTAAATTAAAATTTACCTAAAACTCGAATAAGTTCCTTATTTGTTATGTTGTTTTTTTTACAAATATTCAACTAAATGCTAAAACAACATCAAAGAATTTATATAAACGATTTATACTTGTACAACAACAACACAAATATATTTAAATATATAGAAAAAAAACTCATAAATTAAAACCAAGAAAAACTTTTAATTTTTTGCTAATTCAGCTTAAAAGCGTGATCATTCTAAAAAAAAAAACAAACGAAATGAAATGAAAAAAAGTCATCTTTAATTTAAATACAATTTGAAAGAAAGTTAAAGAAATTTGAAAAACAACAACATCTCTAAATAACCAGAAAAACTGTCAACCATAACGTATATATATATATAAAAAAGATATAAATTTACATATTCATATAGGATATAAATTTAATAAATATACCTTTACATCCTTTCAAATCAAGAAAATGAATACCCTACTGACAAAAACCCCAACCCCCCTCCCCTCACATCATAGAAATCCCAATTTTATATATATATAATTAATAACTTATAAATTACTTATATAGTGAAAAAAAAAACTAAAAACAAAAGAAATCATTAAACAACACACTCTCTCTCTCTCATCTTTATAAATAAATTTTTTTATCATAAAAAAAGTTATAGTTTACTTTTTGCATATTATTATTCTAATTTATCTTAAGATTAGAATTTCTTATTTTGTTTTAATTAATTTATAGGCTGTTTTTTTTGTTTGTAATATTTTTTTTTATATTTTTTTATTTAAATACAAATATCTCTTACTCTCTCTCCTCTTTTTAACTTTAACTTAGTAGTATACAATTAGTAATAATTTCTTAAATAAAAATTCTATTTTAATTTAAAGCAAATAAAAACAAATTAAATATTAAACAAAACAGAAATTTTAAAAATATGTTAAGTTTTTTTTATTTTTCTTTGGAATTTATACTTTATTGTCTAGCGTTAGATTACAGGTTTGTAAAAGTTTTCAAATTTTCAAATATTATTTACAAGAAAAATATAATTTGTTTATTATACTGGTGTTTTTATTAAACAATAACAAAGGTTTTGAATAACTGATCTAATGACTTACATAAGCTTATGTTATAAAAGATTTTTAAAGTATCCACTTTTATGAAAATTTTGTATTCGTTGCACAGCTGCTGCACTTAAACATATCGTTGATTTCTCATAAAGATCAATTTTCATTTACGAGAACTTAAAGAAAACCTAATCTAACGTTTTATAATTAAATTCTATTGTATATATAGTTTTATAATTTAATAAATATTTAATACTAATATAAGGCTGCCTTTTTAATATCTCTCAGCTATAAAATACAATATGAGCCAACGTGTAGATAAAAAACGGTTTCAAGAACTACTTACAAATAAACCACTAATTTCAAAAATTTACTCAAAATAAAACTTAAAGAGATTAAAGATAGTTTAATTCAATTTCAGTTCAAGTTTAGTTCTAGTTCCAGTTCTGGTCCAGTTCTAGTTCTGTTCTAGTTCAGTTCTATTTCAGTTCTAGTTCAGTTCTAGTTCAGTTCTAGTTCAGTTCTAGTTCAGTTTTAGTTCAGTTCTAGTTCAGTTCTAGTTCAGTTCTAGTTCAGTTCTAGTTCAGTTCTAGTTCAGTTCTAGTTCAGTTCTAGTTCAGTTCTAGTTCTGTTCTAGTTCAGTTCTAGTTAAGTTCTAGTTCAGTTATAGTTCAGTTCAGTTCTAGTTCTTGTTCAGTTCTGGTTCAGTTCTAGTTCAGTTCTAGTTCAGTTCTAGTTCTAGTTCAGTTCTAGTTCAGTTCTAGTTCAGTTCTAGTTCAGTTCTAGTTCAGTTCTAGTTCAGTTCTAGTTCAGTTCTAGTTCAGTTCTAGTTCAGTTCTAGTTCAGTTCTAGTTTAGCTCTAGTTCAGTTCTTGTTCACTTCTGTTTTATACTGTTTAATAACTAAACCTCCAAGCTCATTTTTATAGCATCTTTCTTTTAGAACAATTTTTAAATATTTTTTTTTGCTAAAGTCTGCTTAATTGAACACATTTTCATGTCATTCTCATCATCAACTACTTCACAACAACTCCTACTACCACCACCAACAAACTCAAAACTAACGAAAAAACATTACATTTCTTTTTGTAAAATTTTTAACATCTAAACTACCTACAACAAGAAATTGACCCTCCAAATCAATAAAATTAAAAAGTAAAAAACAAAAAAAGTTCATATTAATATATAGGATTCCATTATATTACTAATAACAACTTAGCAGCTTTTAACAAAAAAATATAAATAAATAGAAGAAACCAGGACAATTAATTAAAAAAAAAAGAAAATCATTCTAGAAAACAAGTAGAAGGCAAAAAAAAAAACAATGAAATCTCTAGCAACCAAATTACATACAAAAAAAAAAGGATTTTAAAAAGAAAATCACACATTCATGTATTTATAAGAGAATTAAGTAAAAGGAGTTTTTTTTTCTTAAGGAAAATTTTGTTTAAAGAACTCCAAGTTGTGGTAATATTTATAGTTTATCCTGAGACAACTAAAGTGAAAATTTTAAGAAAAAGTGAAATACTTAATGAAAAATATTTAAAACGTACGGATTAAAAGCGAAAATTTAACAACTCAATAAAACAAATCATGAAAATATTAACAACCGAAAAACAAACACTTTCAGACATATTAACTAACAAAAAACAAAGTTTTATAAAAAATTTAAAGAAAAAACATTTAACACATAACACTATTATCATAAAAAATTGAAATATTTATTAAAGATTTTTTTAAAACAAAACTCATATTTGAAAGAAGAAAATTGTATTAAGATAATGTCTAATATGTGTGAGAATAATATAATTTTTTGTTTAATTGTTTTGTATAATTAATATAATTATAAATTAAAACAATGAAACAAATAAATCTGTATATGTTGCCTAAATATCTATATATGTGTGTGTATAACTGGTTAAAAAAGAAAAGAAATTTTGCTAAAATTAAAAAAAAAATACAACAAATGGCCAATTATTAAAAATTTATATGGAAATAATAAAAAAAAACTGATTTTTAAATAACTTTAATATACATTAAATATACTCAGTAGAGTAATTTCCTTTTTTATTTAAAGAAAAAGCTGCTTTGAAAACAATTTTGTTTACAATTACTTTTTTATACAAATATAAAAGAATATAAATAAATACGTACTACATATTTGAAATTTTTAGTTTTTGAATATTTTAAAATGTTTTTGTTTTTTAAAATGATTTGTAAAATAAAGTTCAGTTCTAGTTCAGTTCGCGTTCAGTTCAGCTCTAGTTCAGTTCTAGTCCAGTTCTAGTTCAGTTCTAGTTCAGTTCTAGTTCAGTTCTAGTTCAGTTCTAGTTCAGTTCCAGTTCAGTTCTAGTTCAGTTGTAGTTCAGTTCTAGTTCAGTTGTAGTTCAGTTCTAGTTCAGTTGTAGTTCAGTTCTAGTTCAGTTCTAGTTCAGTTCTGGTTCAGTTCTGGTTCAGTACTAGTTCAGTACTAGTTCAGTTCTAGTTCAGTTCTAGTTCATTTCTGGTTCAGTTCTAGTTCTAGTTCAGTTCTAGTTTAGTTCTAGTTCAGTTCTAGTTCAGTTCTAGTTCAGTTCTAGTTCTAGTTCAGTTCTAGTTCAGTTCTAGTTCAGTTCTAGTTCAGTTTTAGTTCATTTCTAGTTCAGTTCTAGTTCAGTTCTAGTTCAGTTCTAGTTCAGTTCTAGTTCAGTTCTAGTTCAGTTCCAGTTCAGTTCTAGTTCAGTTGTAGTTCAGTTCAAGTTCAGTTCTAGTTCAGTTCTGGTTCAGTACTAGTTCAGTTCTAGTTCAGTTCTAGTTTAGTTCAGTTCTAGTTCAGTTCTAGTTCAGTTCTAGTTCAGTTCTAGTTCAGTTCTAGTTCAGTTCTAGTTCAGTTCTAGTTCTAGTTCAGTTCTGGTTCAGTTCTGGTTCAGTACTAGTTCAGTTCTAGTTCAGTTCTAGTTCAGTTCTAGTTCAGTTCTAGTTCTAGTTCAGTTCTAGTTCTGTTCTAGTTCAGTTCCAGTTTAGTTCTAGTTCAGATCTAGTTCTGTTTTAGTTCTGTTTTAGTTCAGTTCTAGTTCTGTTGTGGTTCTGTTCTAGTTCAGTTCTAGTTCAGTTCTTGTTCTAGTTCAGTTCTAGTTCAGTTCTAGTTCAGTTCTAGTTCAGTTCTAGTTCAGTTCTAGTTCAGTTCTAGTTCAGTTCTAGTTCAGTTCTAGTTCAGTTCTAGTTCAGTTCTAGTTCAGTTCTAGTTCAGTTCTAGTTCAGTTCTAGTTCAGTTCTAGTTCAGTTCTAGTTCAGTTCTAGTTCAGTTCTAGTTCAGTTCTAGTTCAGTTCTAGTTCAGTTCTAGTTCAGTTCTAGTTCAGTTCTAGTTCAGTTCTAGTTCAGTTCTGGTTCAGTTCATGTTCAGTTCTAGCTCAGTTCAAGTTTAGTTCTAGTTCAGTTCTAGTTCAGTTCTAGTTCAGTTCTAGTTCAGTTCTAGTTCAGTTCTAGTTCTGTTCTAGTTCTGTTCTAATTCTGTTCTAGTTTTGTTCTAGTTCTGTTGTAGTTCTGTTCTTGTTTTGTTCTAATTCTGTTGTAGTTCTGTTCTAGTTCTGTTCTCGTTCTGTTCTAGTTCTGTTTCAGGTCTGTTCTAGTTCTTTTCTAGTTTTGTTCTAGTTCAGTTCTTGTTCTGTTTTAGTTCTGTTCTAGTTCTATTCTAGTTCAGTTCTCGTTCAGATCATGTTCAGGTCTAGTTCAGTTCTAGTTCAGTTCAAGTGCAGTACTACTACAGTTCTAGTTCCGTTCTAGATCATTTTATATTCTAGTTCGACGCTATGACAACGATTGTGAATTGAACAATTATATTAAAAAATATCCCCGATAGCAACATTCTTTTTTCCATTTAAATTCTCAAAATATTTGTCGCTTAATAAAAAAAAAAATAAATTTTTTGTGTTCAATTTTATTGTTTTCAAACATTATTTAAATTTTAGTTTTTGTTAAATATTTGTTTAATTTTTTTTTAATTTTTGTAAAGAAAAAAACAAATAATTTTTCTTTAATTAATATATATAAACATTTTTAAGATTTTTTATATTAAAAAAATAACATTTACTCTTTAAACACACAAGGTAAAGCTAACTAGTAATTAATTTAAATTAAAAATACTAAACAAATGAAACCAAAATAATATGAATAATTTAATAATAAAATAAAAGAAAATGGAACAAAAAAAGAAAAAAAAAAACACTAAAAAAAATTATAAATTATACCGAAGCGGAAATAAAAATTATAAATAATAATATTTAAAAATTCATAAAATTTAAGAGTTTTATTTGAAAATTTTGGTAATTAAATACTTACCTTTTTTAAGCAAAAAAAAAAAAAAAAAATGAAAACAATTTTAAAAAAGTTTTTTATGTTGTTTTTTTATAATTTTTTATTAGTATTATTATTATTTTATTAATATTATACATACAATGTATAAATGAATATAGAATTTGAAATATGAAAATGTTTTTTTTTTTTAATTTTTATATTTTAATATTTATAATATAATTTTTTTGTTATATTTTTAATTATTTATTTTTATTTTTATAATTATACTTTAAGCATGTTTAGTTTAGATGAGCAATTTGCAATTGTTTTTTATTCTCAATAAAAACCATTTTTTTTCAAATATAAATATGTTACATATTTGTATTTAATTAGGTACAAAAATTCATTTATGAAACATAATTTTGTTTTATTAGAAACACTTTTGTTAATTTTTGTATAATTTTAATAGAAAAAAGGCCTCATAATTTATTTTATAAAAAGCTTTTTATTAAATTATTTTGTATAAAAAAATTATATATAACTTATTTTAGCATTTAAAAAAGAAAGATTAGTTAAAGATTGTTAAACTAAAATTGGTATTAGATTTTGTTTTTTTTATTTGTCCATTATAATAAAATTACAAATTATATTCTAACCTAATTTAACGAGCAGGAGTCTCTGGTGGTAATCGAACTATTGAATTAGCGAAATTTAATCTAATGTTAATCGCCTTCTATGTTTTTGAGTACAAGATTAAACTTCTCAGTGTTGCCATACAAAAACAACAGAAAACGTCAGTGTTTGTTATCAAAACAATTAACAAAAGCAATAAAACAATGATTTTGAAAGAACAAAAACTTAATATTTTAAGTAAATTGCAATTTTCTGATTTGTTTTGTTTTATTTATTATTGTTTTAAATGTTTATTTAGAAATTTTTAATTTTTTTCATTTTACGAAGAACAGCTGTTCATCGTTTATGTTTTTGACTGTAAAGTTAGCAATACTAGCAAAGTTAACTGAACTAGAACAGAAGTAGAACATAACTAGAAAACAACTAGAACAGAACTAAAACTGTACTAGAATATAGCAGAACAGAACTAGAACTGAACTAGATCCGAACTAGAACTGAACTAGATCCGAACTAGAACTGAACTAGATCCGAACTAGAACTGAACTAAACTAAAACTGAAATAAAACTGATCTAGAACTGAACTAGAACTGAACGAGAACTGAACTAGAACGGAACTAGAACTGAACTAGAACTGAACTAGAACTGAACTAGAATTGAACTAGAACAGAAATAGAACATAAATAGAAAACAACTAGAACAGAACTAAAACTGAACTAGAATAGAGTAGAACAGAACTAGAACTGAACTAGATCCGAACTAGAACTAAACTAAAACTGAAATAAAACTGATCTAGAACAGAACAAGAACTGAACTAGAACGGAACTAGAACAGAAGTAGAACATAACTAGAAAAGAACTAGAACAGAACTAAAACTGAACTAGAATAGAGCAGAACAGAACTAGAACTTAACTAGATCCGAACTAGAACTGAACTAGAACAAAACTAAAACTGAACTAAAATTGATCTAGAACAGAACTAGAACTGAACTAGAAATGAACTAGAACTGTACTAGAACTGAACTAGAACTGAACTAGAACTGTACTAGAACAGAACTAGAACTGAATTTGAAATGAACTAGAACTTTACTAGAACTGAACTAGAAATGAACTAGAACTGTACTAGAACTGAACTAGAACTGAACTAGAACTGTACTAGAACTGAACTAGAACTGAACTAGAACTAAACTAGAACTGAACTAGATCCATACCTAAAAAACACAATCATCACTTAAAGTTCGCCTTAATTTGTTCCGAGTTTATTCTAACAGCAAGTTAAGCCTAGTTTAATTGAGTAGTAAGAAACCTGTCCTGAGTACTCAACAATAACATACAAGAATTAATTTTAATTTAATGGCTAATGTTTCACCTAAAAAATATCGAAAAGGGGACTTTTCAATATGTTTTCTTATTCGAAATGTACATTTTTGAAATTTCTGTGATATTGGACAAAGAAACATAAAGTTAAACAAACATTCAAAGTCCTGAGAGAAAGGAAATCTGTGGGAATATTAGAGAATATTGGACCTAGAAAAATATATATAAATTCTTGCTGGAATGAAAAACTATAATATGATGGAAGTATTTGGTACATTTTGTTCTTAAACTGAGATATACGCTGATTAAATGAAAATTTATAAAAGTGGTGAAATGTCTTTTCGTCATTTGATTTCTAAATTTTGAACCTAAAAACATAATATCATACATATAGAATCCCGGTGGAATGGATAAGAATAGATAATAACTAAACTTCTGTTGATTTGCCATCATTTATCGCAATATTCATTAGTGCCAAAAAGTTATCGATATTGTGTCATCTGTGATTATTTTGTCAGTCTTACAACGAAAAAATGTAAACAAACAATAAAAAAAATATATGTATAAAATTTTTAATTAATGTTTAATTTGTGAAAAAATATAAAATAAATTTATATATAAAGTGCATCCATTCCATTAAGATACGTTTAATCTGACTAACAAAGCACCGATGGAAATTATAACCAAAGATCATCAATTTATGGAGCTGCATGCTTGGCGGCTATTCATAGGATCTATAAAACCTAAATTTATCTCCTCAAATCATGGTAAGTCTATTTGAAACGTTTCTTAATCACTCCTAGTCTGCACTTCAATTACTTTTCCGCGTTCAATTACGCAATGATCGAAAATTGATATTCCAACAAAAACTGGAATCGTAAGAAAAAGAAAAGCAATTACATCTTTTGTGACGGAGCCTGGAATCGAAATGACGAATACCATACTTTGCGAATGGATAAAATTTAGATTTGAATTGAAATGCAGAATAGAGGTCAATATAAAATACAACCATGGAATCAACACCAAAAACTTTGGTTATGGGTGCTAGGGTCAAATGAAGCCCGATCACATAGTTTTATATTTATCGTTCTATAAAACTAAGTTTTGCAGATTTTTGTTGACATAATAAAACATTTAACGTAATTAAGAGCCTAAAGGCCTAATTGGGGGCTAGGCAAAATAATGGACCGATTTCAATCATTTTCAATAGCTTAATCGAAAGTGATTCTGAACCGATTGCTATACATTAAGGTGGGTTTAGGACCAATATTTTTTGGTATTACAAACATCAGCACAAACACATAATACCCTCCCCACTATGGCGGTGTAGGGTATAATAAATTGATTCTGATGTTAATTCCCTTTGATGTTTTTGAGTACAAGATTAAACTTCACAGTGTTGCCCTACGAAACAACAGAAAACGTTAGTGCTAGGGTTCTATAAATCGACTTTCAAATAATCGAACAATCGACTTTTTGTCGAAAAAAGTCGAAAAGTCGACTCGAAATAAATGTCGAAAAGTCGGAAAGAGTCGAAAAAAGTCGATAAGTCGGAAAAAGTCGAATAAAATCGGAAAAAGTCGAAAATAGACCAAAAAAGTCGAAAAAAGTCAAAAATAGAAAGAATTCGAAAAAACTCAAAAAATTGCAACAAATAGAAAAAATATAAATAAAATTTTTTTATTAAAAATAATAATATAATGTTAAATGGCAACATTAAAAATTTACGCTCCTGGCGAAAAGTCGAAAAGTCGACTATTTATAAAATATTAAATGTCGAAAAGTCAATTTTAATTAAATGCAAAAAATCGACTTTTCATAAAATGCAAAAAGTCGACTTTTTTACATCAGCTGTTTACACTTTTGCATTTCTTACTCAAGTATAAACCACCTCTATTGGGCGCTTAAATTGTTGAGAACTTTTGATTTTGTGTGTGAGAGAAACAGATGGTTGATATTTCTTTCTCTCACACACAAAAATCAAAAGTTTCCCAGTGTGAACCAGGTCAAAGTTAACCTCTCACCACTGCCCCTTTGTGTATCTTACACGCAGGTTGCAATTTTTGTACATGGATTGAGCCAGTACTTGAGATATTCGGCACATCCAAATATAGAACTCCAATATGTTTAAGCACGACAAAGTGAATAGGATAACATAAATTAGACTATGTTCCAAACTTTACTAGCATATATCTGCTTTAAAGAATGAATACCTCTAATATACCGTATAATCACGCACATATTTTATATTTAAATGAAATGCATTTTTATGCTATTGCATGATTTCTGTTCACCTGTTACTTTTCCTGCATATGTTTGCTATCTACATACATACATAGATACCATACATATGTAGGTTTATGGGTTTTTAATACAATATTTTCTTTTGCCAATATCATGGCAGATATAGTAAAACTAATTTGCATTATTTTTTTAAATTATTTTATTTATTAAAAAAAATTACAAGGAAAAACTTACAATTAATTACATAATATGTATTTACATACATGTATATTTTACAACAAAAAATTAAGGTATATTATTTTTTTAGCAAATAAATGTAGTCTTATACGATATATTTCAAATTCTAGAACATTAGGGAATAATTTGGCAATTTTGTAGCTAGAAATTATGATAATTTTCCTCTTGCTGCTGCTACTGCTTCTGCTGTGTACTCAAGAAGGAACATTATTTCTAATTTGTGTGTTCTTAATTACAATTTATTCATGATGATGATAATGTTCATAGTGTTTGGGTTCTTCATAGTGACCATGTTCATGGAATTTCGATTCACTGTGTTCTTCCAAAACTAAACCATGATTATGATTCTTTTCAGTTTCAGGATGTAGAAGTTTCAATTTTTGTTTAGTGCCTCCAATTTCAATGGGTTTCTTGACCAAATGTTGATCTTCCTTCTTGATGTACACTGGGACGGCATGATAATGATGTAATTTTACACTTTGATGTGATGTGGCATGTTTGTGTTCAACCTCATGATGAAGTTCTGTTTCTTCGACATGTTCGGGTTCTTCATGTTTGGCATACTCAAGGTGTTCGTATTCTTGATGACCACCATGACCATGATAATCATGGATTTTTAAGGCTGCGGTAGCGGCCACAATAAAAGAGCACAGAATCTAAAATGTTAATCAAAGAAAAAATTGCATTAAACACTTCACTTTATTATAATTCAGTTATGAATTATTATTATATCAATGATATAAAAATGCAAAACACTTCCTTACAATGAATTTCATCATATTGTTTGTTTGATTTTTTTTCCTTAAATTTAACTTTCTTTTATGTTAAATATCTGTTATAGATTCCACTGGAATATATTTCCTTAACACGCGATTTTTCTTTTATTTTTCGTTTAGTTAAGTTTTCTTTTAATTAATTTATTATTATATTTTTTGGTTTAACTATTTCTTTTTTTGTCTTAAGAGTACGTTGCTCTAAGACGTATTGGCTTTGACTGTGATTATGGTTCGAATCCAGATTCGATTTATACCCCCAGCCAAAAATGAAAAAAATCGACGATCAAAAACAAACTAATTCGGATTCATAAAGACAAACATCATCACACAAATGTGCACAATACAATTTTACTGGCTTTTGGCTTAAAATAAAAATAAAAAAAATAAATATATTGTACATGCAGATGTAGTAAAGTTAGTAAGTTGTAGTACATGCTTAGCAAGCTTTTGTTTCTGCTTTTGTTGTTAGCTGTCTGTTGCTGTCTATCTTGTTGTTGTTGTTGTCATATGTTGTTGAGGTGTATTTTTTTTTTGTACTATTGCTGCTGCTGCAGCTGTTTTCTCTGAAGCTGTTACAACATTTACCAGAAAAAATGAAATGTTTTTCTTTCTTTTTTTTTGAAATTCCCAGTCTAACGAACTCTTTTAAACTCTTGTCGACTTTTGCCACCATTTAACTTAATTTACAAGCACATGTAGCTCGCTAACAGTTAGCTTATAGCTTGCAACAGTTTTTATATTTTATTGTCAAAGACCCCAAATGATATTACGTATACGCCATTGTTTCATAATACGTCACTTCTATTTTAACGCTTCCATCGCCTATTGTCATTTAAATTAACCCTCTGTTATGTAATTTACTAGATGTTTTTGCTTAAGAACTAGTAACTAGTGGTTTTAAAAGATGAGAGTAGATTTCTTTTTAAATCAAGGATTTGGAGTCTGTACTGCAAATCGTTAGAGATTACAGAAAATATAGTCAACTTTATAGTGAACACTATAGACGACATTTTAGTTAACAGTCGATTATATAGTAGACTCTATAGCAATCTCTAAAGTCGATGCTATAGTAGAGTTCTATAAATCGACTATCGAATAATCGAAAAAATACGAAAATTCGACTATTTTTTGTTCCAAAAATGTCGATAACTTGTTTATCGTCTATGAAAAAAGTCGAAAAGTCGACTTTGTAAATAAAAGTCGAAAAGTCAAAAAAAAAAAAAAATCGGAAAGAGCCAAAAAGTCTGAAAAAGTCAAAAAGTCGAAAAAAGTCGGAAAAGGTCGGAAAAAGACGAAAAGTTGAAGAAGGTCGCAAAAAGTGGAAAAAAGTCGAAAAGTCATTAAAAGTTATTTATAGAATATTTTTAAAAATATTAAAAGTCGACACGTACTGGGATTGAACTCAGTGCTTTCAGTCCAAAATATCTTTCCTTTAGAAGAAATATGAAAAAAATCATAAAAACCTTAAAAAAAATACCTTTTTATTCCTTGGTTCAGCTTGTCAAATATTGATCCCAAGATAAAAAATTTGAGAAAAAAGTCAAAAACTCTAAAATAGTTGGAAAAACTCGAAAATAGTCGAGAAGAGCATAAAATAGACGAAAAGTAGAAAAAAGTCGGAAAAGGTCGAAAAAATTCGTACAAGTCGAAAAAATTCGAAAAACTTCGGGAAAAGTCGACTATTTATAAAATAAAAAAAGTCGTCTCTATTGAGGGGGCATGTTTTCTTGATGATAGATCCCGTCTTTTAACCCTTGGTTTAGCTCGTCAAATATTGATGCCAAGATAAAAAATTTGAGAAAAAAGTCAAAAACTCTAAAATAGTTGGAAAAACTCGAAAATAGAAGAAAAGAGCATAAAATAGTCGAAAAGTAGAAAAAAGTCGGAAAAGGTCGAAAAAATCCGTACAAGTCGGAAAAATTCGAAAAACTTCGGGAAAAGTCGACTATTTATAAAATAAAAAAAAAATCGACTCTATTGAGGGGGCATGTTACCTTGATGATAGATCCCATCTTGGTGTACTACAATCCGGGGGTATAGAGTCGCTACCAGTACCATTAGTCTGCCGAGACTATAAACTGCTGATGTCACTTAACTCCTCGGAAAGTCTTTGGTATGATTTGCCATGGGGTCAAACCAGAGATAAACATAACCTACCAGAGATAAACATACTACGGGTTGCCAGTTGCCAGTTGCCCGCAGTGACTGGACAGTTGGTTCAGGTTCTTCGGCATCCGCGTAGTGTCGTATGTTTTTCTTTTATGAGTATATCGGATAAATGAGAAGTGTGCTAACTTGAATAATGATGGATGATGGATGGAAGGTGATACCATTGAATTTTCCTTTCTTGTCCAAGTATGTTCAAAGTAAACTCTGTTCATACCAGAATTACCACAGTGTGTCCCTGTGAGTAAGAACAAAGTTTCGGCGTATGTGATGGATTTGTACTTCGGTCTACCGGATACGTCTCTAGGTCTCTTATAAACGGAAGTGATGTTTTACATCTCGGCAGCAATGGTCAGATATTAGATAAACAAAGTACTTGTACATGGTCCCTCTCATCTATGTACATAAATTGCAGCCTGAGTGTAAGATACTCAAAGGGCCGGTGGTGAGTTGTTATTTTTTACACACCCACTGGTTGGAAAAGTACCACAGTGAGATAGGGCACACTAATTGACACTATATGGACACTATAATTGACACTATATTCTCCTGTATAGTCGGTTATATAATCGACACTATAGTCAACTCTTTAGTAGAGTCTAAAAGCCGTGATACACGGTTGTCAGATCTTACAAAGTTGTCAGTAAAATGTTCCAAAAATATTTAACAATCATCTGAACTTACAATTTTTCTTTTGCAACGTTGTGAGAAAAAGCATTACTGACAATATTGCAAAACAAAACTTGTAAGTTGTCAGTGTTATTAGACATTTTCTGCACATTCTACTGCCAACGTTGTAAGATCTAACAACTGTGTATACATAGCATTATAGTAGACTATTATAATCGACTTTGTAGTCGACTCTTAATGTACATTATAGTTGAATAGAAAATCGTTTTATTAGACATCGTTTTACTAGAATATAACAAGAACTCTGAACATACATATACCTATTTATACTTTTGTGGGCTTAAGACCAATGTTTTTCAAGTGTTGAAAACTGAAAGTCAATCCCTTTTTGTAATATACAAACATATTAAAAACTTTGACATGAATACTAAAAGTCTATTTTAATACAAAAAGCCTATTTTGTTATATTAACTTATATGATTCCAAATATATCCCCCTAACTCAATACAGGGTTAAAATTTAACGAATCATGCGAACATTTAAAATGTACCGCTATCTAAAATGACAACATGAAAAAAAAAACAAACATTCATCCCGTTTGAAGAAAGAAACCGGTACCAAACGTTTACGAATCACTTTGCAATAGCAGATAAACAATCTGACAAACAAATCTATGGCGCTTGCAACAATTTTGAAAAAAATTATATACAAGTGCAAGGTAATTGCGCGTTAAAATGTAAACAACAAATTGACAGCTTTTTGTAAGCAATATACAACAAAAACACGCACTTTAATAAAAATGTAACTCATGAAATCTTTTCAAAACTATCAACAATATGAATGAATAAGTAAGTACTTTATTTTTAAAGTCCTTAGCAAACGTTTAAGTTTTTTTCATGTTTATCTTGATACTATGGAGGGGGGCTTTTCTGAAAAATCTCAAAACAGGTTGTAGAGATTTAATAGCTTATTTTCAATTAAAATCATAAATTTTAAAAAAGAAAATTTTTTAATTAATTTGTTAAGCTGTTCAATACGAAAATAAAAACGTGTTAAAATTGATATTAATTAATAAATACAAGTTGCTAAAGAAAATGTCTGTTAGTATAATTCTATTTTTAGTAAAAATAAGCGACGACGTCCCAGAAAAATTTGAAAACAGAAAAAATTGTTACAGCGATCATTGAAACCAAATTTTGTTACATGACAAAATGTTGTAATGTAAGGCAAAAATGTGCTATATATATTAGAGGACACTTCACACTATCATACACAAAAAATAGGATTTATATTTTTTGTGTTTACACGACTGGTATAAAACAATAACAAAGTAAGATAGAAACAGCTGTTTCACTTTTTTCTATGTGTTTACATCAGAGAAGCTCAAGATTGCCATTTCATAGCACGCGTGACTTTGATATTTGACAGTTAGCATAAAATTTATAGTTTGTAGTAATTTTATTAGTATACTTTTATTTTGAATTGAATTCTGTTCTCTGCTACTTTATCAACACAAATAAAACTATGGTAGTCTATATAAAAATACATCCCTGATATAATGCGACCTGCTTGTTTTTTAAATCATTTCAAAAAAATGAAATGAGCCATACGACTCTTAGATTTTCCACCAGTATTCTCTCTCTCAATGTGTGATGGTTTCATTGCATATTGCGTTTAGACGATCCCATCCGTACTCTTCTACAAAAAATTTTGACAGATCATATTACTTGTGTGATCGTATAAAGCCGGCTTTAAGAAGCACTATGACAGACTTTATGAAAGTGTTTTGTTTAAAAAACATTTTGATTTGTGTTATTTTTAACATAAATCTATACATCAATTTTAAATTTATTGCAAGCTAATTTACCCTGGTTACTTCGCTACCATAATCGAAGATAAATTAAACTGAAATTTAGATAACAAATATGTATATAAGAGTACGAGAATATTCTCTGTAATATGTTCCAGTTAAATATCAGTTAAAGCACAAACAATATACCAAAATCTTCTCTCTATATCCATCAAAAAGAGAACTTCTAAAAAAGTGAAGTACTGAAAAATACTTCAAAAATTTATGATTTTAACACAGGTTTATCATAAAAGGAATGTTTTTTTATTAGATTCCAAATTCACTACATCTGAAGTCATTCTTAGGAAATAATTTTATGTTCTTTTTTTCCTTTTTGTTTCTTTTGGTACGTTCTATAAATTTGTAAAAAGTACGTTTAAAAATATACCATATTTGGTAATAAGTAGGGATTAAGATTGGATTTTGCGATCCAAAAAGACAACATTTAGAGCGGATTTTTGAGTTGGCAAAGAAATGCCATCAGTTAATCTAAATTAAATTTAAACTGAGCACGAGATTAAACTCAATACTGTTCTACACAACATTTTGACAGATCATATTACTTGTGTGATCGTGTAAAGCCGTCTTAAATAAACTGGTCAAAAAGCTACTCAATAGATTAGACCATAGTCTTATCAAACATACATCTACTGTCAAAATATCTAGATACTAAGTTCTCCCGTTTAGGTCGTGCAATGCAAGATCAATCACTCAGTAACGGTACTCTTTTATATATATATATATACATAGATTATTAAGTTAGTTGACAATTTAATCAATGGTCCAGCTACTTTATTTTTCACAACGTTTAATAGTTTATTTCTTTTATTTTAATTAAATAGCTTGAGAATATAGTATGTTGTTGTAATTTATTTGTTCATAGTTTTTAACAAACAAAAAATTTTACCCACTTTAAAATCCATAAATAATAGGCAGCGCGCAATCAACATAGTTTCAACCAAATATGACGAAAAAAAATGTTTTCTTAATTTCTTTTCACTTTGCAATTGAGTTGTTATTTATTGGAAACTATGTTTGGATTTTGAAAGGTGGTTTTTTTATTTAAAAATAAAATCAGTCGTTTAATGAAAATTTTTAGTTGGAGTATATTTAAGCAAATTCATATCAGTCTTCAATGTACAGTGAGTGTTAGAGGTAATTGTAATGGATATTTAATATATTTTAAATCAGGTTATCATTTTTGAAAATCACAAAAAAAAAAATAAAAATTTCAAATTTATATATTAAGGGTCAATATTAGGCAATGATATCTACTGAGTCATTTAAGGCCAATCTTTAGGTAAAGGATTAGGGATGAAATTGTTTAAACTCGATCAAGAAATGCAAAAGTCTAAACAGCTGATGCATAAAAAATTAATACAATTTTTATAAAAATAAATATTGAAATGTTTAATTTATTGATTAGTATAAATTCACAAAATATTTTTTTATTTAAATTTAAGTTTTCTTTAATTATACCCTTCACCTTCGTGAGAAGGGTATATATAAGTTTGTCATTCCGTTTGTAATTTCTATAATATAATTTTCCGACCCTATAAAGTATATATATTCTGGATCCTTATAGATAGCGGAGTCGACTAAGCCATATCCGTCTGTCTGTCTGTTGAAATCAGTTTTTAGAGGTCCCCAGATATCGGCGAGATCCGAATCTTCAATAATTCAGTTAGACATGCATTCGAGAAGATCGCTATTTAAAATCGGCAAAATCGGTCTATAAATAACGGAGATATGAGCAAAAATCCGAGACAACCTCTCAAAAAAGCCACATTTTTTTCATGATTTGTTAAAAAAGCAACAACAACACTGTGAATTGGACATAATCGACTCAAAATGTTATTCTACGGTCACTTTAGGATCAATATTTCCGTCTGTACGCTCTTTGGAATCAATTTTCTGAAAACCCCTGATACTTCGGGTTCCAAATTTTCTATAGAGATATGAACAAAGATTCGACACAATCATTCAAAATTTCATAAAAAAGTAAGCAGTTTTGAACTACTTTTGTTACATATATGGTAGGTTGGTTTACGTGGAAGTCCACTCCACGCGAACTGTCAAGTAGAATCGAAGAGACTCCGTTTTGACCGGACCACTCCACTCGTCAGATGTTGTATTTGTAGTATTAGATCCAGCCCGTAGCTGTGAGAAATCTGAGAATATCATTAAGCCTAAACGCAAATATCTCGCCAAGGTTAGATATTAAGTAATTGCCAAGGAAGCGGTTTCTCTTTACGGCCAGAGCAGGGCATTCACAGAGGAGATTGAAGGCCGTTTCTTCCTTTTCCCTGTCTTTGCAACTGCGACAGTGATCATTGAAAGGGAGCACAAGCCGACTTGCGTGTCTGCCTATTACCCAGTGTCCTGTTATTACTGCTATCAGCCTCGATATGTCCCGCCTACTTTGGTTTATAAGGTGTCTTGTGCGTTTCTCATTGAAGGAGGGCCACAATAACTTAGCCCCTTTACTGGTTATTCTAGATATAACATTGATTGTATTTACAAGTTGTAAGTTCTGTTCGACTATCATTTCAATTACATTTCGAAGTCTTTTTGGTAGTCGTTGAACTAGTTTATGGACTATTGACAGGTCTATGGAAAAGTCTATTGAATATTCTGTGTATTGACAAGTCTATGGACAAGTTTATTTACATCTCTGTGGTCTAATTTGTTCAATACTCAATGGACTAGTCTATTGAGTGTATGGACTAAAGACCCCTGATATTTTCGGGTTCCAAATTTTCAATAATTCTGTGAGAATACTTTTAAAAAGATCGCAGTACATAAATAATGGTGGTATGAATAAAGATTCGACACATCCTCTGAAAATTTCATAAAAATTTGGCAGTTTTGGACTAGTTTTGTCAAAAAGAAAAAAACAACAACATAAAGCTTTATGTGATTATTTTATTTAGTTCGCTTGTTTATAAAACGAGGCAAAACTTGTTATCGAAGAAAATGTTACTTCGATTGTTGATCCATTACACTTCCTTTAACACTCACTGTATACGGCCGTAGTATACAACTTTGTTTTACAACATTAATCTTCATTTACAGTTAACGGTTTTTTTTTTGCTCAGTCTCTCTTTTCAAAACACTTACTAATATGGGCTTTTTTTTATCAACATCTTAAAGATTTATGCAAATTATTATTATTATTATTGCCTAGGTACGCTTTTGTATGCCTGGCAATTGACCAATTTGTGGTATTGTATAAACAATAATTTTAAAAAAAATGTGTAACAACATTTATGACAGTTTGGCTTGATTTCTTGCAGTTGTAAAACATAATTGTGTGTTTTGTTACAAACGTTTATTAAAAAAACAAAAAGGAAAGTATTACAACATTTGTTTGACATACACTTAAGGGCTCTTCACACGATCACACTTTACGTATGTAAAGTGGGGATCTATAAATCGACTTTCGAATAATCGAACAATCGACTTTTTGTCGAAAAAAGTCGAAAAGTCGAAGTCGACTATTTTGTTCCAAAAAAGACGATAACTCGACTATCGTCTATGAAAAAAGTCGAAAAGTCGACTTTGTAAATAAAAGTCGGAAAGTCGAAATAAGTGGGAAAGAGTCAAAAAGTCGGAAAAAGTCGAAAAAAGTGGAAAGAAGTCGAAAAAATCGGAAAAAGTCGAAAATAGTCGGAAAAAGTCGACTATTTATAAAATATTAAAAGTCGAAAAATCGACTTTTAACTAAATGAAAAAAATCGAAAAATCGACTTTTAACTAAATGCAAAAAGTCGAAAGTCGAAAAATCGACTTTTTATAAAATGCAAAAAGTGGAAAAGTCGATTTTTCATAAAATGCAAAAAGTCGACTTTTCGTTTCAACTATAGAACCCTAACGTAAAGTCTAATGAAAAAGTAAAATGAAATTTCATCCGTATAACAAAAAAGAGAGTAAAAGTAAGCTGGAAACAGCTTTCGGAAAGTCGGAAAAAGTCGACTATTTATAAAATATTAAAAGTCGAAAAATTGACTTTTAATTAAATGAAAAAAGTCGAAAAATCGACTTTTAACTAAATGCAAAATGTCGAAAAGTCGACTTTTCATAAAATGCAATAAGTCGTTGATACGATCCCATCCGTACTTTGCTACACAAAATTTAGACAGATCATATTAGTTGTGTGATCGTGTAAAGCCGGCTATATTAGGGTCATTACTTTTTTTTTGCGAAAATTTTACACATAATAGTTGAAAGCTTATAATTGTGATCATTATTACGAATTAATTTTTCAATTTATCATAAAGATCTTCAATCATTTCACTCTTCTGATATGTAAAATCTTTTTCTCTCTATTACCCTTGTTCATATATTTCTAAACCCACGACTATGATCTCTATTGTCTTTAATATATACTACATACACCTTACATTTTTGGCGAAGTTTGATAGTAAATCACTTTTAAACAATAAACATTTGTAATAATACTTCCTTATTGTTGTCATATACATAAAATTCCAATTACATTGGAAGCACATGTGCCATATGTTGCCATTATTTATTTTATGTGAGTGAATTTATCTTTTTTTTTTGCAAAATAATTACAATAAGATTTTTTTTGATATCAAAACGTCAAAACATACATACGTATATATAAATTATTATAATTCATATTATATGATTTATCCAAAAAATACATAATTTATAGGACAGATTTTTTATAATAACTTGTGAAGATTTTATAATTTATCAGATTACTAAAGTAGTCTAGATTTTAAAATGAAATATTTAGTTATATATGGCTGGATCTTATAGTTTTTGAACTAGTTTATGGACTATTGCCTATTCACCGGTCTATGGAATAGTCTATTGAATAGTCTGTGTATTGACATGTCTATGGACTAGTTTATTTACATCTCTGCGGTCCAATTTGTTTGTCCAATAGACTAGTCACAAGTCCATACACTAGTGATGAGTGTATGGACTTATCTATAAACTTTTCTGATTTGATTTAATCCTTTGACTAATCTTTGGACATTTCTGTTTAGGCTGTTCACTTCTCTGGTCTAGTCTGTGGATTAGTTTATAAACTGGTCTAATGACTAGTCTAAATACTAGACTAGGCTGTTCATTTCTCTATGGTCTAGTCTGTGGATAAGTCTATAAACTGGCCTATTGACTAGTCTAAATACAAGTCTGTTGGCTAATCAATTACTAGTGTATGATCAAGTTTGTTGACTTCTTTGTGGACTAATATGTTGCCAAGTCAGTGGAGTAGTATATTGACTATTTCTCTGTGGTCTGAATTGTTCAATTGTCTATTGAGTAGTTTGTTTATTAGTCTATGGACTTGTCTATTGATTTTACTCTGAATTGGTTTGTTGACTAATCTATGGACATTTTTGTGGAATAGTCTATGAATTTCTCTGATGACTAGTCTAGTCTGTGGTTAAGTCTATAAACTGGTCTTTTGACTAGTCTAAATACAAGTCTGTTGACTAATTAATTACTAGTGTATGATCAAGTTTGTTGACTTCTTTGTGGACTAATCTGTTGGCAAGTTAGAGGACTAGTATATTGACTATTTCTCTTTGGTCTAATTTATTTAATTGTCTATTGAGTAGTTTGTTTTTTAGTCTATGGACTTGTCTATTGATTTTTCTGTGAATTGGTTTGTTAAATAATCTATGGACATTTTTGTGTATTAGTCTATGGATTTCTCTATTGACTGGTTTATTGAATAGTCTAAAAAGTAGTCTGTTGACTAGTCCATGACTAGTCTATTGATTAGTCAATGGACTTGTCGGATGTCTAGTCTATTGACTAGTCTAAAAACTGGTCTATGGAATAATCTAAAAACTAGTCTGTTGACTAGTCCACTTGTCTATTGATTTTTTTGTGAATTGGTTTGTTGACTAATTAATGGGTATTTCTGTGAAATAGTCATTGGATTAGTCTGTACACTTCTGTATGATCTAGTCTGTTGACTGGTCTATACGCTGGTCTATTGAATAGTCTAAAAACTAGACTGTTGACTAGTCCATGAACTAATCTTTTGATTAGTCAATAGACTTGTCTTTTGGCTAGTCTATTGTTTAGTTTATTTACTTGTGTGTGGACTCTTTTGTTGACTAGTTTATCAAATTGTTTGTTTACTGGTCTATGGACTGGGGCATTGATTAGTCAATGGACTTATTTGTCGACTTTTCTATAGACTAATCTGCTTACTAGTCAATTTAATAATATTCAGTGGACTAGTATGTTGACTAATTTATGGACTATTGACTGGTCTTTTGACAAGTCTATTGTCCAGCCTGTTTACTAATCTATATATGCAGATTAGTTTCGAGACTTGTCTAAATACTATCCAACAGTTTATTAACTAGTTTATTGCCTAGTCTTGTCTTGTACATGACTATATTTTGAGGAAAAAATTTTAAAAGTACTTATAGTAGGTTGACTAGTATGTTGACCAATCTATAGACTATTGACTAGCCTTTTGACAAGACTATTGTCAAGTCTGTTTACTAATCTATATATGAGGACTGGTTTCTAGAATTGTCTAAATACTATCCTACAGTTGGTTAAGTAGTCTATTGACTAGTTTATTGCCTAGTCTCAACTTGTATTTGTCTATTGACAATACTATTATGAGCAAAAATTTTGAAAGGTACATAAAATAGGTGTTAATATATTTCTCATCTGAACTTAAACGCAATTTGTCAGTCCAGCTGATAAGCAAAACATTTTGCTCAAAATTAAAAAATGTAATTAGGAGTAATTTAAAACTGTTTTAATAGCAATAACAACTAATTTAATAATGAGAAATAAAGCACATTTAAAATTCAACTCTTGAACTTTATAAACTATTAAGACAAAATAACAAGATCCATAAATTTAAGACATTTATTATGACAATGGCTAAAACTTAAACATTTTCCAATGTTAATAGTGTTTCTTTTTTACAGTCCACACAATTAACTTCATTTCAATTTCATGTATTAATATTTAAATTTATTTAGTCATAGTAAATAAATAGTTTACTTATACTAAATATTTTTGTTGCAAAAATCGTATATGTTTTACTTTTAGGAGGAACATTACTTTAACATTCCATTCAAAGTGAAAGGTATTTGAAAATTTAACGTGTTGCTTTCAGCTGGTACTTGTATAGATTTTTACTTTTTATTATTAGTTTTTTTAGACAGCTTAACCTAATTAAATGGTTAATTGATGGTTTAATTTTTATTTTCAAAATCTGCCTTAGTTATTTTTTTTTTCTCTCTTACTTTTGTTATTTTTGTATTATTTTGTAAGTTTTAAGCATTTATTTTTTGTATGCATATCTATAGTTTTTATAAAAAGTATATTTAAACATATTTTTAATATTAATTCATAACATTGATGCTATTTTGTTTGCTGCAATTATTTACACATGAATAAACTGTTTAAACATAAAATACGAAAACAAAACATTTTTCTCTAAATTGAAATATAATTGAGTTTTATTGTACTATTAACCAAGCATTGTTTATTATAAGTAATTGCTTGTTTTAAATTGTTTAATTAAAGTACACAATATTGTAATTGTAACTACCTGTAGTTTAAACAAATTTGCATTGATATTAAGAAATTTTTAGGGTTTTTATGCAAAATTTATAATTTGCAATTTATGTTGGCTGTTACAGTTGTTGTTAAAATTGACATTTCAACTTTAATTAACTAAATAAAACACTGCACAGTGGTATGGCCACGGTATACTTAAAGCCGGCTTTACACGATCACACAAGTAATATGATCTGTCAAAATTTTTTGTAGAAAAGTACGGATGGGATCGTCTAAATGCAATATGTAATGAAAACATCATACATTGATAGAGAATACGTATGGAAAGTTTGACAGTCGTATGGCTCTCTTCATTTTTTGAAATTATTCAAAAAACAAGCAGGTCGATCGCATTAGATCTTGGATGTATTTTTATGTAAATACATACAAAAAAAGTGAAACAGCTGTTTTCATCTTACTTTGTTATTGTTTCATACCAATCGTCTAAACACAAAAAATATAAATCATACGACTTTTATGATCTTTTTTGTTATACGGATCGAATTTCATTTTACTTTTTCATTAGACTTTACGTACGTTAAGTAGGATCGTGTGAAGTGTCCTTTAGCTGTAGTTTATTTATGTATCTCTTCATGCACAAGTTTCACCACCTTATAAACCCTTTACCAGTGTATTTAAAAGAAACTACAAGCGGAATGACAATGACCTATTATGCCTCCCCGGGTCATGTTTCCCTGATGATAGATTCCATCTTGGTGTATTGCTATCCGGGGGTATAGAGTTGCTACCAGTATCTCTAGACTGCCGGGATTAAAAACGCAGGATTATGTCCTGGCTGGTCAGAATCTTAAGAATCTTTCGGGATCTACGTAGTGACTGCGGTTAAAAGACTGATGTAAGATAAAGTCAATATTTCGGTATAAGTTCAATATTTCCGTATAGTGTTACCATTAAATTTTCCTTCCTTGTCCAGGTATGTTCAGAGTAAACTCTGTTTATACCAGAACTACCAGAGTGTGTCCCTGTAAGAACAAAGTCTAGGCCTATTTGACGAATTCGTACTTCGGTCTACCGGATACGTCTCTAGGTGCCGACTCAACAGAGGCTATCCCATCTACGTGGTTGTAAACGAAAGTGAAGTTTTACATTTCGGAAGTTAAGCTAACAATGGTCAAAGATTAGATAGCTCAAGTACTTGAGCAAAGTGCTTGTACATGGACCGGCCCATTCATGTATAAAAATTGCGAACTACGTGTAAAATACACCCAGTGGTTGTTAAAGTACCACCGTGAGATAGGGCTACGCGCCTGGTACTCACGTAAAGCAATTCGACTTCAATACCCTCCTCACGAAGGTGAAGGTTATCAAAATAGATGCAAAGTATTGTGCGAAAGAGAGGGAAATAGTTGTTTGCTCGTGACACCAATCTAGTGGATTTTGGCAAAACTAATTTAAAAAAAGCGTTTTTTTCAAACAAGGTTTGATTATGCAACACTGCTTTGCGTCTAGAATAAGCTAGGGTTCTATAGTTGTATTTAGGTAAAAGTCGACTTTTCGACTTTTTGTATTTAGTTCAAGTCGACTTTTCAACTTTTTGCATTTTATGAAAAGTATATTTTTCAACTTTTCGACTTTTTTCAGTTAGTTAAAAGTCGACTTTTAGACATTTGATTTTTGTAAATAGTCGACTTTTTCCTATTTTTTTCGACTTTTTTTCGACATTTTGACTATTTTCGACTATTTTTAACTTTTCGACTATTTCAACTTTTTCCGACTTTTCGACTATTTCAGACTTGTCGACGATTTTCGACTTTTTTCGACTGTTTAACTATTTTTTGTCTTTTTTCGACTTTTTAAATATTTATGACTTTTCGACTTTTTTTAACTGGTGGAGACCATAAAATACTCTCCACCAGTACACTCAAATATATATAAATAAACTCTAAAACGACTTTTTCCAACTTTTTTCGACAAAAAGTCGATTGTTCGATTATTCGAAAGTCGATTTATAGAACCCTAGGATAAGCAAATGCAACTACGGGCTATCCATTCAAATTGAATGTTTTCATACAAAACTGACATTTAATTTGGAAGTGAAATAAGAACAAATTACAGTCGTAATTCAGGTCTGAGTTGGGGAACAACTCTCGCGTCATCGCGATTATTTCTTAAACGCGTTCAGGCTTGTGTTTGTTGCCTGGCTTTCGACAGTTTTGCGTCTCGCTCGCACTGGTGTAATGTATTACTTCATATAACTGTTCAAAGTTGTATGTTGTCTACATTAACCTCGTGCTTTCGTATTACCTCAAGTGAGGTTATGTTTTATTGAGAGACCATAGAATACTCAAACGTTTTTAACTGGTGGAGACCATAAAATACTCACGATATAACCTGGTGGAGACCATAAAATACTCACGATATAACCTGGTGGAGACCATTTAAACTCAAATATATACTGGTGGAGACCATTAATACTTTTGATGAAATCAAGTCCGGATGCTCCAACTTCCTATATGAAGGTATAGGTCGGTTGGTGGGGTTTTCTCTGGACAAACGTGTGATAACCTGGCAATATGAGTGCTTGATGCACCGCCATCCTAATCAAAACCCAAAAAAAAAATAAGAACAAATTACTATTTTCAAATAAGAAGCATTTAACAAATAAGTTCATTTATAACTGTAATTTTTATTTTAAATGTGTAATTTTAAAGGAAATTAACGTTTTTTTGTGGCAATATCAAAATAAAATAACAGTGTTTTTATAAATTCTAATATAAAAAACGTACAAGGTAAGTGAAGAAACTTTAAAGAGCTTAACGCAAATCATGAAGATTTAAAGCCAGTGGAAATAGAGCATTAATACAATGTAAATACAATTTTACACATATCTTTAGACAAGCAAGTAGTTTAACTAAATACCTATTTTATATCAAAAATTTACTTCAGTTTTCCTATTAAATGACACATACTAAGTTGACAATGAACAAGTTACATTAAATAAATAAACTTTCCTCAAGTGTAAACCAAACCCATAAGACAGTTCCATGCAATTTACATAATCCCACTCTGCTACCTTATTTAAAGTTTTTTTATTACTTATATTTTTTAAACTTTTTCATTAAGTTAACTTTAAACAGGATTTAACATCAAAAACTGGCTCCTATTAGTTCAATTTCCTTTTTACTGTCTTTTCTAAGCTTGTTTAGTTAATGGTTTTTATAAGTCATTGGGTAAATATTACAAATTTAATGGTTTCATTTCTTATCTATCTCATACATATTATTTATTTATTTAATTATACAATATAAAAAGCACAATTAAATATAATATCCTGTCAACTATTTTTACATAATTTTATATGCCACAATATATTTGTATATAATTGAAAATATTTTTATAAAAGTTTGTTGAGGTTAGAAAAAGTTATAAAAAAAATTTGTATAAAAATAATTCAAAATCTTTTGAGCGTTTTATAAATGGAAAAATTTTGTATCCTGTAACTGCCATAGTTAACGTGTTATCGTTTCCTCGACAATTGGATCTTAGCTTTGAAACGACACGAGTCATACTCAGCCAAAAATTGTCAACCCAGCTACAACTTTATCAGCAACAACTTTATAAAGGAAAGAACTATAGGCCACCGTCGAACTGTTACAACAACAACAGTATTTAATCATTCTTAATTCACTAAAAATCTCCTTACTACTTGTTGTTGTAACAGGTTGGTTGTTTTTCCCTGGGGAAAAAACGTTCGGTTGATACAGCTGTTGCTGAGTTGACAATCTTTGGCCGACTGAGGACCCTACACCACTATAGTAGGGAGGGTATTATACGTTTGTGCTGATGTTTGTAACATACAAAAATATTGCACCTCCTTAATCATTCTTTGAATCGATTGAGACATGTCCGTCCGTCTGTACGGATGGCTGGCTGTCCATGTAAACCTTGTGCGCAAGGTTCAGGCAAGATAATTTGATGAAATTTGGACAAAACATGTTTTTTTGGTACAGGGACGAAGCCTATTGAAAATGGTTGAAATCGGTCCATTATTTCACCTAGCCCAACCGTACCTCCCGATTTGAACTTTTTATGCCATAATTATTCTATTATCTCTCTAAAAATTGATACAAATAAGTTTTATATAAGTGTAAGTGACACTGCAGATTTTCGTAAGGATCGGCCCTTATTTGATGCTAGCCCCCATATAAACCCCCCATACAAACCCCCCTTCTGTCTTAAACGTCTACAATTGACTTGTAACCATTTGTATCGCAATGAAACTCAACAAAACTAACTGTTATTTAAAAATATATCCTTTTCCCAAAATTACCGAGGATCTGCCCATATTTGACCTATATAAAGCCTCATTTAGAAATTTTGTTTTTTTTATCAATAAATTGCTTAAATATTTTGGAATAATATTCAACATAAGTTTCTTTATAAAAAGTAAAAATTTTAAAAATATACTCATGGTGTAGGGTATTATATGGTCGGCCATGCCCGACTTTACTTTCCTACTTGTTTGCATTTCAATTTGAATCGAAATTTTCTCCGTTTGGCAAAACCCCTTACTAGTAAATCATTTTCCTTTATTAAGATATAGAAAACGATGTCAATTAAGCTATGCTCCTCTGATTATTCGTTGAATTCATTTTTCTGAAAAAAGGATATATATATTCTAAATCCTTATTAGATTCTAAGACGATCTAGCTAAGTCTGTTAAACACCCGAGAGAGTGCGAATACTTCTTATGGATTCAAGATGTTGCGTCTCACTCGCACCAATTGAGTATATTATTCCGTAAAACTGTTTCCATGTTATGCGTTGTTTGCATTAATTGTGTGCTTTCGTTTTACATACCTCGTTTGAGGTTATGTGAGATTAAATTGGTGGAGACCAAATAATACTCTCGGTTTTGCATTTTGAGTGTTTAATGCACCGCCAACAAACTACAGAATTAAAAAAACAAGTAATATTTCTATTTTCGGCTGTGCCGAATCTTATATACCCTTCACCAAGTATGTTTTAAAAAACAGTTTTTATTTATTTTGTATTTCTGCACACATGTCACACATAACATACACACAAACAAATATAAACTGTAGCAGAAAGAAATATTAACCGTTGTATATTTCTCAAAATTAATCTTCTCATCCAAATAGCTTTTGGTTGACTTGAACCATTTTTAGACAGATATAATTATCTTATTTTGAAACTGGAAGTGCAACTGAAGTTCGATTGCCATTAGTTTCATAACGATCGGTGCTTATTTGACCTCGGGCCCCATACAAACTTCTCTTCAGAAAATGACTTAAACGCTAATAACACCATGACGAAAGTCTGCACAAATAACTAAACTTTGACATAAATTCCTCTACGAAAATTTATAAAAATATTTCCATATTAACGCTTAACACCACTACCCCTATATAAGAAAAAGGCAACTTTGTTTTTCTATTAACAATTGTCTTAGTTATTGGCCTTTTACTAAAAAAAATTGTTCAAATCCTGCTCCTTCTGCTCGGATTGTATAGTGATTTCGCCTTAGAGTATTTCGATGGATTACAAAGTAATCAAATCATATGAGTACTAATATTCCAGCTAAAAAGCTGTATTTAGATCAAAGATCAATTTTCGCCCACAACTTTGCGAAATTTGTACTTCAAACATCAAAGGGGAATAATATTTATTCAATTCACAATAGGTGTTGTATGGTTGTATTGTAATTTAAATTTTTATGACATACAATGCTACAACGATACGACATTGATTGTGAATTGGACAATTGCTTATTAATTTTAATTAGTTTATTAATTAGCAACTAAAAACACGTTTTAAAATTACTTTCAACTTTATAATTGCTTTAGCTAAAATGTTATAAAGCTGTAAAGAAAATTACTTGCTTTTGCAAAAGAACTCATAAATGAAATAAAAAGATTTTATTAAAAAATTTGGTAAAATATTTATTTAAGAACATAATGGAATTTATGTAAAATTTTGTTAAATAAAAATATAATAATATAAAAAAATGAATGAAATATAATCACATAATTAAATATGAAATATAAAATAAAAATTAATTTAAAATAAAACAAAATTAAAATATATGTATGTTTAAATGTATTAAATAATCTTTGTTCTTGTTTTGGAAGAAAATAATTAAGACACTTTTTTTTGCTTTGTTTGTAAAATCTAATACCGAGTAGTTTTGTTTACTTGTTTAATTTAAATAAAATATATATATTATAATAAATTGTTATAACAACCTTTAAAAAGGATTAATAAAACATTTCTTAAATATTTATTAAAAATAAACTTAAAACAAATTGTTTATGATAAAACAAAATATTAGTTTTAAATTATAAACAATTAAAAAATAAAAATAATAATATACACATTATAAAAAAAACTAAATTAATAAATTTAATATTAAACAAAATCCTTTTTTTGAATTACATAAAGTAAAATTAAAGTAAAAGAATTGTTTCAGGGTATTGGTTTTAAAAAATACTTTTTGAAAAAAGTACACAAATTTAAAAAAAAAACTTTAATTTTAAATCAATACTTGTTTTTTAAGAATATACATTTCTTAAAGAATTTGAGATAATTATTAAGCAAATTATAAAGTTGCAAAATTATTAAAATTTTTGTTTTCAAAAAAAAATTTCTTTTGTATCAGGCATGGAAAATACTGAATACTTAAAAACAATTTAATTTTACTAAATTTTCGGTACCATTTCTAACTTTTTATACGTAGTCCACACATTACTCAATAGACCGGATTAGTCTATAGTTTAGTCTATAGTCTGGTCTATAACCTAGTCAATGGTCTATCCTATAGTCTAGCCGATGGTCTAGTCTATAGTGTAGTCTATAGTCTAGTCTACAGTCTAGTCTATAGTCTTGTCTATAGTCTAGTCTACAGTCTAGTCTATAGTCTGGTCCATAGTCTAGACTATTTTCTAGTCTATAGTCTAGTCTATAGTCTAGTCTATAGTCTAGTCTATAGTTTAGTCTATAGTCTAGTCTATAGTCTAGTCTATAGTTTAGTCTATAGTCTAGTCTATAG
>NC_060950.1:10447246-10449524 GCF_022045245.1 Lucilia cuprina
ATCTATCTACCTATCTATCTATCTATCTATCTATCTATCTATCTATCTATCTATCTATCTATCTATCTATCTATCTATCTATCTATCTATCTATCTTTCTATTCATCAAATGTTTCTTTTAGCAAGTTATGAACATTTGTTTCTTTCTAAATTGTGCTTCAAATAGAAGCTGAGATTAAGTGTAGACCGATTTTAACAATCTTCCTACATTTTGTTCACTAGACAGATACACATACACTTCTGAGTTTATTTTGCAGAGTTACTAGCTGCATAACAAACAAATGATTTTTAGTAAAATATTTCTTTAAGATTGTTTTTTTTATTAATTAACTAATAATATATTTTCTCTTTCTCTTTTCCACCTTCTAGGCTACCGGAGCTCTTAACTCAAACAATCCATTTTTATGAGATTTAAGAAGCCTTAAATACAACAACGATCCTTTAATCAACTATGAAATGCTTAGACACAACTAAACATTTTGAATAGTATAACAGAAAGCAACAACAACAGAACTTCTTTCAATAATTTTATAAAGGATCCATCTAAACAAACTGTGGTTTATTTTTAAAAATATAAAGATATTTTTCTAACATTAACAAAAAAAACAAAAATACAGGCTGCATTAAATTTTTTTAATAAAAAATCTCAAGCCTTATCTAAAAAAAAAAATTAAAAAACCGAAAAAAACTTAGTCCATTTTATGAACAATAGTTATAAATAATTATAAATATTATTAAATATAGTAAAAACAACAAATCTTTCTTAATATATATAAATAAAAAAACAAATATTAACTAAATTAAATAACTTACAAAATATAAAAAACATAAAAAAAGAATCTTCACATTTTCCTTTCAAAACAAAATCAAAAACAAATACTAAACAAAAAATTTATTATTATTACAATATACAATTATTTTTACTTTAAGATAAACGAAAAACAGAACAAATAATTAAATAAAAAAAGAAAACTTAACAAACTCTATAAAACAAAAATCAAAAGAAACAAACAAACCAAACTAATAGTAAAACAAATTGATAATAATTAAAACAAAAATATTATAATTAATAAAACAAATGCTTTTAGAATAAAACAAAAATTATTACAATAATAACAAAATTATAAAGAAATTAACTACAAATTTAGTTATAAATTCAAACTTGATAAAAATATAAATGCTAACTAAATCTAAATCAAAAGTCCATTTAAAACGAAATACGATCATAAATTACAAATTGTTGAAATATATGTAAATTATACGTTTGCTCCCACTACATACATACATATGAAACAAATCGTATCTACAGTAAATATTTAAAATTTTCGAATTATTTTAACAAATTTTAACAGGCATGGAAAATTGAAATTTTGAAATAGTAATGAATTATAACAAAAAGAGTACTTTTAATGGTACTAAACTAATTTTAATATAGACTAGACTATAGACCAGATTACTGACTAGACTATGGGCCACACTATAGACTATATACTACTCTATAGACCAGACTATAGAGTAGACTATAGACTAGAAAATATACTAGGCTATAGAACAGACTACAGATAGATATTACACTATAGACCAGACTAATACTAGATTATAGACTAGAAAATATACTCGACTAGACTACAAACTAGAATGTAGACTGGACTATAGACTAGACTATAGACTAGACTATAAACTAGACTATAGACTAAACTATAGACTAGACTGCAGACTAGACTATACTATAGTCTAGACTATAGACTATACTATAGTCTAGACTATAGACTAGACTATAGACAAGACTATAGACTAGACTATAGCCAAGACTATAGACTAGACTATAGACAAGACTATAGACTAGACTATAGACAAGACTATCGAGTAGACTATAGAATAGAATAGACTATAGAATAGATTATTGAATAGACTATAGAAGAGACTATAAAAGAGACTATAGAATAGACTATAGAATAGACTATAGAATAGACTATAGAATAGACTAAAGAATTGACTAAAGAATTGACTATGGAATAGACTATAGAAGAGACTATAGACTAGACTATAGAATAGTCTTTAGACTAAAATATATACTAGACTATAGACTAAACTATAGAATAGACTATGGACCAGACTATAGACTAGACTATAGACTAGACTATAGAATAGACTATGGACCAGACTATAAACTAAACTATAGACTAGACTATAGACCAGACTATAGACTAGACTATAGACTAGACTATAGACTAGACTATAGACTAGACTATAGACTAGACTATAGACTAGACTATAG
>NC_060950.1:10449624-10455529 GCF_022045245.1 Lucilia cuprina
GATAGATAGATAGATAGATAGATAGATAGATAGATAGATAGATAGATAGATAGATAGATAGATAGATAGATAGATAGATAGATAGATAGATAGATACATAGATTGATATATAGATATACGTATACCATTTAAGGCTTTTTTATACTATTATAAATGATTCCAAAAGTATTAATAAAATATTTGTACTTTAAATCCTTATAAAATACTGACAAGGATCAATACACTAACAAAATTCTATTAAATTTTGTCATGTTTTTAAATGTATTACTATAGACAACTACAACTAGGTAACTATTATTTAAAGTTCATGTTTTTGCTTTAGATTATACTATCGACTTAATTGAAATTTCAAAATAAATTGAGAAAAACCAAAAAAAAGGATACTCATTTCAATTTCCACAATATGTGGCAACAAATGTTATAAAAAAGATGTGTTGTGTGTGTGTGTATGTGTGGGTGTGTAACTTACAGCAAAAGGATTATTAAAAGTATTTGTTGTTAGACCCGTGCCAGTTGAGGCGATTTGCTGTTGTAGTGTACCGAAACCAAAGCCACAACCATTTGGTCCTGTTTGTATTGATGTTGGATACAAAATGGATGCCTGATGCTGTTGTTGTTGTTGCTGATGTTGTATTTGTGGTGTATTGGCATTTGTGAATCCACTTGCCGTATAATTAAAGAATCCTGTATTGGCAGTATGAGTTTTTTGAGCATTTAAAAAACCATTTGCCGCAGCTATTCCATTTGGTATTAAAGTCATTTGACCAAACAACTGTTGTGTTGTATTTTGCGTTGGATTGTTGGCAACATTTTGAAAAGGATTGACAACAGCTGTCTGTTGCTGATGATGATGTGTAGCAAAAGGATTTACGGTGCCGTTAACATTGGCTAAAAGGAAAAATTAAACATTTAGCACTAAAAAGAAAATTTCATAATAAAACTAAAATGAAAACTTACGATTGCCAAAACCAGAATCAACCACATTTGCTGTTACTATTGAGGCAGCCTGGGCAGCCACAGCTTTACTTTCTCTTAATTGTTCATCCAAATCTTTTAAGGCTGCATAACGATCTTCTGCGGGTGCTGAGGAATTATTGTTATTATTTATATTGTTGTTGTTGTGGATGTTATTATTAAAACCATTTGTGGTGGAATTTTTATTATTATTGTTATTATTAATTGGAAGACCTAAAATAAAATATTTACAAAAAGAAAAAGAAAACATATTTACAATATAGTTGTTGTAAGCAAAATGGCAAAATAATAGTATTTGTTATAAAACAAAGCTTTATCAAATGTAAAATAATTAAAGAACAATAAAATATAGTTTTAATAATAAATAAATAACGCATTTTTTACATAAATTGACAAGTGCGGCTTAAAAAACAAACGAAATATGTTGAAAAATATATGTTTTAAATTTTAAAATATTTTAAAATCTAATAATTGTTAAAAAAAAAAACTGAATCGTTTATAGAAATTAAAAGATTTGTTAAAACTACTATTTCAGTAGATCAGTGAAAAATATAACTTACTACAAGAGGTAAAACCCTTAGCAATTATTCGGTATATGATGTTTATACGATGCCCTACACATAAACAACTTCTAATCTCTGTGAAGCGTAGCGTAAACGCCTTCAGCCCAAAACTGAGAAATTCATTAGCATCAAGAACTACACGATATGAATAGAGAATAGTACTTACTATATTGTATAGAGTTTAGTCTATAGTCTAATCCATAGTCTAGTCTATAGTGTAGTCTATAGACTAGTCTAATCTATAGACTATATAGTCTAATCTATAGACTAGTCTATAGTCTAATCTATAGTCTACTCTATAGTCTAGTCTATAGTCTACTCTATAGTCTAGTCTATAGTCTAGTCTATAGTCTAGTCTATAGTCTAGTCTATAGTCTAGTCTATAGTCTAGTCTATAGTCTAGTCTATAGTCTAGTCTATAGTCTACTCTATAATCTAGCCTATAGTCTAATTTAAAGTCTAGTCTATATTCTCATTATAGTTTAGTCTATAGTATAGTCTTTAGTCTAGTCTATAGTGTAGTACAGTCTATAGACTAGTCTATAGTCTAATCTATAGTCTACTTTATAGTATATTCTAGTCATAGTCTAGTCTAAAGTATAGTCTTTAGTCTAGTCTATAGTGTTGTGTAGTCTTTAGTCTAGTCTATAGTTTAGTCTATAGTCTAGTCTATATTCTAGTCTATAGTTTAGTCTATATTCTAGTCTATAGTCTAGTCTATAGTTTAGTCTATAGTCTAGTCTATAGTCTAGTCTATAGTCTAGTCTATAGTCTAGTCTGTAGTCTAGTCTCTAGTCTAGTCTCTAGTCTATAGTCTAGTCTATAGTCAAGTCTATAGTCAAGTCTATAGTCAAGTCTATAGTCAAGTCTATAGTCAAGTCTATAGTCAAGTCTATAGTCAAGTCTATAGTCTAGTCTATAGTCTATTCTATAGTCTAGTCTATAGTGTAGTCTATAGTGTAGTCTATAGTCTAGTGTATAGTCTAGTCTATAGTCTAGTCTATAGTCTAGTCTATAGTCTAGTCTATAGTCTAGTCTATAGTCTAGTCTATAGTCTAGTCTATAGTCTAGTCTATAGTCTAGTCTATAGTCTAGTCTATAGTCTAGTCTATAGTCTAGTCTATAGTCTAGTCTATAGTCTAGTCTATAGTCTAGTCTATAGTCTAGTCTATAGTCTAGTCTATAGTGTAGGCTATAGTCTCGTATATGGTCTAGTCTCGTCTATAGTCTAAATTATAGACTAGTCTAAACAAGACTGACTAGTGTTAACAAGACTATACTATAAAATCTAGTTTTACAAAAAGGTGATGCACATTTTCTATAATTAAGGTTTTCGAATAAAATAGTGGACAAAAAACAAATAAATTCATGCAAATTCAGCACAATTATAAAATTCAGCAAACAGCAGAAATGATAAAAAAAGAATAAAATATGCAGCAAAAAACGTAAAATTCGGCAATAAATTATTTAGCAGCAAACATTTTCAAAAGAGAACAAACGCAACAAACAAAAGAAACAACAACGAAATTAAAACAAAAGAAAAAAATCAAAATAAAAAAGTTTATAAAAACACAACACAAAACTTACGCCAACTATTATTATTATTATCATTATTGTTATTATTATCATTTTGATAATTATTTGGATTCTGATTTGCATTTAGATTTGTATTTGTTTTAAGCGAAAACGTATTAAAGTTGAAATTTGAATTTAAATTTGTTTGGAAATAATTATTATAATTTGTACTAGGACAAGAATTGTTGTCGTTAATATGGTTGGCAACATCTTTACAACCAAATGAATAATAATAATTGTTGTTGTTTTCAGTTTTATAGTAATTATTATTGTTTTGAATATTTAGATTTGCATTATCATCATCATCATCAACAACACTGTGAGGTAATTTACGAATTATGGATTCTGATGGAGCAGTAGAATAAAAAGGATTGTTTTGTGAAGACACAGAAGTAGAGGAAGTTGCTGAAGAATTGAAAGTAATAGTTGAAGAAGTGGGTGATTGATAAATGGAAAATTTTGGTGCATTTGATACAAGTTCAGTTGATAAATTTGAATTGATGTTTTGTGAAATTAAAAAAGGATTTTTTGTAATTTTATTTCTATACACATCATCATCATTGTCATTATCATTATTATTTTCATGATCATTTGGTTTGAAAATTTTGGAATTTTGATTATAATTATTATAGTTTTGGTAGTTGTAGTGATAATTATTATGATCATTTTGAATTGGTTCGTTTGTTGTTGTTGTTGTTGCTGTTGTAGTAATTGTGTTAATGCAAGAGGGAGATATTAATGATGTTGTTGTTGTAGTTGAAAATAGATCAAAATTATACGATAAAATTGAATTTGAAACAAAATTAAAATCATTGAAATTTGTATTGAAATCAGTATTGATAGTTGTTGTTGTTGTTGATGTTGTTGGGGTAATGTTGTTTGTTGTTGTGTTTAAATAATTATCATTATCATAATTAATTGTATTATAATTATCATTTACATCAAGATGCATACGAAACGGATTTGTTGAATTTATTAAATTTTTATTTAACATACTCGTTGTTGGTGATGCTGTTGTTGTTATTATGGATGTTGACGTTATTGCTGATGTTTTGGCATTTTCGAATTTTGTTGCTGATGATTGTGTTAATGATTGTGTTGAAAATGTGCTGGAGGGATAGTATTGTTGTTGTTGTGTTGGTAGGGCTTGTTGCAGTTGTTGTTGTAAATTCCCCGAATTGTAATTGCCTATCGAAGCATAAGGAAATTGTTGCTGCTGCTGTTGTGTTGGTGGCACTTGAATTAAATTATTGTTGTTAGGAAACCAGGGTGTTGTTGTTGCCATCGTTGTGCTTGTCTTTGTTGTATCCCTAGCTGTAGACCATACATCCCATTGGTTTGTAAAGGCAGGTTTTGATGCTGCTGCTGCTGCCATTTCTGCTGCTTGAAGTTGAGTATTGAAATGACTTTGATTACCCAGTACCGCCATGGCAGTAGCATGAGCTGCCAAAGCCAAAGGCGTAAATTTACTGCTACTACCATTTGCCAAGTATTCTCTACCTACATTCACATAATCACTTTCAAATTCTTTGAATTTTGTCTGCTGACTATTGTCAGCAGTGTCCAGTGAAAGAAGCGTATCGAAATCATCAAAGAGGTTGCTATAACCCCCTGACTTGGTGGTATTTGTTGTTGTTGTCTTTGTCGTCGTACTTTCACCAAAGACATCATCCTCATTAAAGTTGATATAGTCTACTGGATTTTCGTTATTATCCATTTCCAGTATATCCTTTAATTGCCGTTCATTTCGTCGTATTATTGAACCGGATATGCTGGAAGTCGATTTTTTTCGTATTGCATTTTTTCTTACAAACTGATAATTGGGTGGTTCTTCTACTAGTGGGTGACAAAAACAAAACAAACAAAAAATAGTTTGTAAATGTTGTAAGGCCCAGCAGCAGTTGTTGTCAAAGTTTTTATTTTCATTATAAATATATGTTTTTTTTTCGACAAAAATTATTTTTTTGGTGGTAAAGAAGAGATTTGTTTTGTTGTAGAAAAGAAAATAATATTAAAAAGAATAAAAACATTTTTTTTAGTATTTTATAGTGGAAATCCAATTTTTTAAGAAAAAAAGAAAACAAAACAAAGTTAAACGACATGAAAAGTAAGTTGGTGCAAACAAAAAATCGAGATTTTATATTAAAAATATATGTTTGTTTAAGATTAGTTGTAGATAATTTATAAACTCAAAAACACCTACTATTGTTGTTGTCTGTACAGGACGTAAACACAACGTCAAGATATAAAATGCAAAAAAATTAATACATATTTTGTTATAAAAGGAAAAAAATTATGTAATTGTTAATTGAAAGAATTTAGAAAAAAAGAAACATTAAATTTTGCCTTTAAATCAGCAGTTACTAATCGAAATGTTTTCAATTTTTATCTAAAAATGTTATTAATTATTAATGTTCATTTTTTGTTTTTGAAAACTCCAAGTATTTTTGTGAATAAGTTCATTAAATCAACAACAAGAGGATACTTGCAATTGTAAAATAATTGTAGTTTAATTTTTCTGTATATAAATACCAATTGCATTATTATATTTCAATGACTAATAAGTAAAATCATTACAAATCAAGATCTTACTTAAATAATTATTAAACTTTAAACTGAAAAGGCCTTCAAAATCAAAAAAAAAAAAATTAACCGAATTCAGCAAAGTCTATAGTCCAGTCTATATAGAACTGAACTAGAACTGAACTAGAACTGAACTAGAACTAAACTAGAACTAAACTAGAACTGAACTAGAACTGAACTAGAACTGAACTAGAACTGAACTAGAACTG
>NC_060950.1:10455629-10459929 GCF_022045245.1 Lucilia cuprina
TCAGTTCTAGTTCAGTTCTAGTTCAGTTCTAGTTCAGTTCTAGTTCAGTTCTAGTTCAGTTCTAGTTCAGTTCTAGTTCAGTTCTAGTTTAGTTCTAATTAAGTTCTAATTAAGTTCTAGTTTAGTTCTAGTTCAGTTCTAGTTCATTTCTAGTTCAGTTCTAGTTCAGTTCTAGTTCAGTTCTAGTTCAGTTCTAGTTCAGTTCTAGTTCAGTTCTAGTTCAGTTATAGTTCAGTTATAGTTCAGTTATAGTTCAGTTATAGTTCAGTTATAGTTCAGTTCTAGTTTTAGTTTAGTTCTAGTTTAGTTCTAGTTCAGTTCTTAAAACAAATAGATATTCATAGATTATGAAAGACATTTGTTTCTGAATAAACTTTTTAAATATTAATCTTGAATTTGTTTTCCAATATCTTATTTTCAGACGCGGCATAACACCACCACATCGTGTTAAATCCATATCGATGGCCACATTCACACAAGACGAAATCGATTTTCTTAAAGCACATGGCAATGATGTCTGTGCCAAAACATGGTTGGGACTGTGGGATCCCAAGCGTGCTGTACATCAGGATCAACGTGAATTGATGATTGACAAATATGAACGTAAACGTTATTACTTAGAGCCAGCTAGTCCCTTAAAATCTTTAACAAATGCCACAAATCTTAAGACTACAACATCAACAGCCGCCGCCACAACATCAGCAACATCCTCAGCCTCAATAACAGCGTCTTCAGCGAATAGTACCCAAAATAATACTAATAATAAGGCACACATACAGCTAACACCACCAACATCGCAACGTACTACAGCCAATGGTCTGCACAAGACCTCCTCAAGCGCCATTAGTCGTCCTCAGCATACAACACCACCACAATCCCAAAATGGCTTTTCGAGTTCTCTTTCAAATCATAACACCGATGCTTTCGGTTTACATAATGGTTTGAATTCATCGGTGGGTTCCATGTCCACTGGCGCTCTCTCTGATACTAGTAGTTGTGCTAGTGCCAATGGCTTTGGGGCAGAGGCAGATTTTGTAGCCGATTTCGGTTCAGCTGATATATTTAATGCTACTGTAGCCAGTTCGCCAGCTTCATCGGTCGGTTCATCGACGACAAATAATGGTTATGCCAAAATACAACCCATGAAAATGTCATCAGCTGCACATCAACAGTTTATGAATGGTCATGGTGGTGGTGGCGGCAATAATGTATCTACAAACTTACAAAATGGTAACCTCACTAATGGAAATACAGAGAATTTTGCTGATTTTGATCATGCACCGATATATAATGCTGCAGGTGAGCTGATATGATTCTACTATATGTTTATAATTTTCTTTGTTTCTTTTTAATTTGTCCATGTAATAAGTTCGTTTTTTCTATAATTAAGACTGTAAGTTTTGTTTCGTGTTTAAGGAAAAAACTGTGGATGGAAAGTTTGGAAAAAGTGGAATTGCATAATTAATAGTTTAAGGATTTGTTTTACAAATTGTCGGATGTTTGCGAAAGCTTGACAAATCCCCATTTCTTTATTATTATTCAAGCTTTAACTATAAATTATTTCACTATAAATTTACTTATAAAACTATAAGTTTTTAGGAGGATATATAAATTTGTTTCAAATATATTGCTTATGTGGTACTTTATGTTATTACTCTCTTAAAGGCAACTTTTTCGTTTTCTTACTTTTTCCTTAAACATTTTTTTTATTCAACTATATTTTTTACATTATTTTTTTGTGTTTGAAACTTTCCTGTTCAGTTTCAAGAAAAACTATTTAACCTATATTTTCTTACAAAACAGCAAAGTATTTCCTGTCCAATGTTTTTCTTGCCACCATCATGCTTTTTGCCATTTCAGCAGTTTTTTTTCTTTCTTTCTCCAATCTCTATGACTTGAGTTAATTCTAGCTTTTTTTGTGTGCAGATTTATTTATTTAAGCTGTTAAACAGGATTTATGACATAATTCTATTTTTTAGTTTTTTTTTCTTTCTTCGGCTTATATTTTTCTTACTATTTACTTAATTTATATCTTCTTATAGTAGTTGAACAGGAAAAAATATATCAATTTAAAATAATCCCCTTTTTAAAAGTTGACCACTACTACCCACCTTGTAATAGTATGCAATTTGTGTATAAAATTTTTAAAGAATGAGATTTTTATTTAAAACTTTTAATATATAAATATTTAAAGGAATGGAATTATTCACTGAAAGAACTAGGTCTTCTTTTTGGGTTTTAACTTAAAAAAAACTTGTTCATGGAAAATTCAGTACATTCTTAAGTACTTTTTGGTACTTTTTGTAATATAAATACTTTTAATAAGTATCAATATTCGCTTCAATAATCTAGTCTATTGTCTAAACTGCAGATTATTTTATAGTATAGTCTAGTCTGTAGTGTAGTATACAGCTTTAGTTAAGTTATAGTTCTAGTATAGTTCTAGTTCAGTTCTATGTCAGTTCTAGTTCAGTTCTATGTCAGTTCTAGTTCAGTTCTAGTTCAGTTCTAGTTCAGTTCTAGTTTAGTTCTAGTTTAGTTCTAGTTTAGTTCTAGTTCAGTTCTAGTTCAGTTCTAGTTCAGTTCTAGTTCAGTTCTAGTTCAGTTCTAGTTCAGTTCTAGTTCAGTTCTAGTTCAGTTCTGGTTCAGTTCTAGTTCAGTTCTAGTTCAGTTCTACTTCAGTTCTAGTTCAGTTCTAGTTTAGTTCTAGTTTAGTTCTAGTTTAGTTCTAGTTCAGTTCTAGTAAAGTTCTAGTTCAGTACTAGTAAAGTTCTAGTTCAGTTCTAGTTCAGTTCTAGTTCAGTTCTAGTTCAGTTCTAGTTCAGTTCTAGTTCAGTTCTAGTTCAGTTCTAGTTCAGTTCTAGTTCATGTCTAGTTCAGTTCTAGTTCAGTTCTAGTTCAGTTCTCGTTCAGTTCTAGTTTATTTCAAATATATTTCTCGCTAGCTTTTAGTTGCATTTATACCCTCTATATTTAACCAAGTTCATTCCACCTTGAAAAATAGTCCATACGAAATGTGTCAGAATTCTTGTGTCTCAATAACATACTCCCCAATTTGTGTATAAATGATCAAGAGGGTTCATTTTCCATTTTAATTTATGCATTTTAAAGTATCTACTATTTATTTAAACTATTTAAATGGAAATTTTTAGACTATTAGAAAGAATTTACTTAAACACAAGTACGTACACATGTCTGACTTGTCTTTTGTTTTTCACAACTTTTCTTTGACAAATTTATAACACTTTTACACGTATTTTCTTTGCGTAAAAAATTAAGGAAATTTTAAGAAAAAAAAAAAAACAAATTGTATAAATTTGCATTCTTTTTACATTACAAACATTATATTGTATATGTTGTTGTAACCTGTTTACATTTTACAAACAATGTCGTACTTGTGTAAAGTTAAATTTACGACAGATAAGTGTAGAAAGATAGTATGAGTACTTAGTTTTATTAGGGCGTCTCTGGAGTTGAGATTTGAAACAAATTTAAGAGTTTTTAGGGTATTTTAAAGACATTATTTAAAAATTAATTATTAAAAATATTTAAAAAACTAAAAATAAATGTTAATGATTTTTTGAAGTTTTCTGAATTTAACAGTTTGCGTCTATAGGGAACAGCCTTATTACGTTTACGGTTAATTTTGTAAGAACAAAAAGTACCCTAGAACAGACAACAATTATTTAAACCTTCTCGTGCCAGTATTACTTTTCCTTTTTTGTCTGGATATTTCCAAATGTGTGTCTGTCTGTCAGTCTCTACTGCCTGCCTATTATTTTGAAAAAGTATGTGTTGGCGTTTTAAGTTTATTTTATATTTCACATATTTTTACATTGAAAAGCTTGTGTGTTGTTAAAAATAAAATGTTTATAGTTGTTCACGCCATCAAAAGTTAACGTCATTTGAAATATCAGCCAAAACTTTTGTTTAATTTTATTTTACATTTTTTTGCATTATTTCTGCTTCAACACCATACGTACTACTTGTACATTGTTCTTGCCACATACAACTGGAATAAACACTTCTTGACGTCAAAGAATGTGAATAAATTTTTTTTCGTTTCTGTTGAATTAAAATATTTTTTAAATAGAGACAATTTGCAGTCACATCCAGTTGTTGAAAATATTTTAAATTTGAAAAGAGCGTTTTTATATTAAATTTTGTTTTTCATCCTTAAAAAAAATTAAATGTTCTAGTTCAGTTCTAGTTCAGTTCTAGTTCAGTTCCAGTTCAGTTCCAGTTCAGTTCTAGTTCAGTTCTAGTTCAGTTCTAGTTCAGTTCTAGTTCAGTTCTAGTT
>NC_060950.1:10460029-10461652 GCF_022045245.1 Lucilia cuprina
TGAACTAGAACTGAACTAGAACTGAACTAGAACTGAACTAGAACTGAACTTGAACTGAACTAGAACTAGAACTGAACTAGAACTGAACTAGAACTGAACTAGAACTGATCTAGAACTGAAGAAGAACTAAACTAGAAGTAGTTTTTACTAAAAATTAAATTTTTCGCTAATAATTAATGTATTACCAAAAATTATATATTTCATTAAAAATTCAATTTTTCATTAAAAATGTTTCATAAAAAATGTTCACCAAAAATTAAATTTTTCTTAAAAAAAATCAATATTTTAATAAAAATTTAATTTTTTATTCAAAATTAAAATTTATAAAAATATAAAGTTTTAGCTAACAAATCAAAATCTTTAAAAACTTGAAACATCCATTATTAACCTTATTATTATAAGAAAAATATGCAAATAAACTAATTAAAACATTAATTGCATTAATGTTGCAAGCTTCAAAAAGGTTGTTCTCAAAATATAAGCCAATACCATTAACAAACTCATTTCCTTCCAGTCGTTAGGAAAAAACACTTAATTTTTGGTCATTTGTTTAACAAATGCGCCAAAATAACTCAAGTCATTCCATGTATATAATAACGTGTCATCGTGTCAGGCAACTGCAAAACACAAGTACAAACTTAAATTGGCAGGTGATAACGGTAGTTTCTTTTATATTTTTTTATTTTGTTTGTTTTTGGCTAAAAATCAAAAATATTCTTACACTTTTGTACTGCCAGCTACTGAACTGAACAACATCTACTATCCAGCCAACTAAAACAAACGTATTTGAAAAACTTTGCCAAATATTTTGAAACAAGAAAAATTTTCCAAATAATTTTCCAGCAATTTAAAAACAATTAATGTGTGCAAATTTTCAAAATAACACACACACATATTGGAACACTGCTCCTCTCTTGTTCATTTGTTAGTTGCAAGTTCAACAATGAATTCATACGAAGAATGAACAAAAAAGTGTAATTACAGGTATTTTCATACGTTGCTTTAGTATGTTTTATGTTATGTTTTTTTTTTTTTTTTTTTTTTTGTTTAAATAAACTACCACCAGCTGCCAACGGTCAAAATATTTGTTTAATTGTTTTGGAAAATACACAAAAAACAGAAGCAGAAAAAATAATAATGTTTAAAAATATCTACATACATTTTTGTGTGAAAAATGAAATTGCAATTGATAGAGCGTAACGATGTAGAGAAAAGAAAGAGAAATAGCACTAAAACAATAAGAAAAACAACTAATGAAAAACACACAAATTACTTTCATTGTTATGAAAAATACAACAAAAGAAAATTTTAAATCTTTAGATAAATTAAAAACAAATTTCATGTATTTTTTTACTAAACTTAAATAAATACTGAATTTAGTTTTAACCTTTAAAAGGCATTTGGTGTCCAAGTGGCCAATTGGGAAGTTAAAGTAAAAATTAGGCTTGGAAAATAACATTAGGATTGAACTAGAACAGAACTAGATCTGAACTACATCTAAACTAAAACTGAATAAGAACTGAACTAGAACTGAACAAGAACTGAACTAGAACTGAACTAGAACTGAACTAGAACTGAACTAGAACTGAACTAGAACGGAACTAGAACTGAACTAGAACTGAA
>NC_060950.1:10461752-10470927 GCF_022045245.1 Lucilia cuprina
CTAGTTCAGTTCTAGTTCAGTTCTAGTTCAGTTCTAGTTCAGTTCTAGTTCAGTTCTAGTTCAGTTATAGTTCAGTTCTAGTTCAGTTCTAGTTCAGTTCTAGTTCAGGTCTAGTTCAGTTCTATTCAATTCTTGTTGGATTCGTTCGTATATAGTTTCAGCCTAAAAATTTAAGAAATGCATTTGAATAAAACGCTATATTAATATTGAATCAATGCTGAATAAAATACATTCAATTCCACTAATACAATATATTTTGTTGAATGAAGTTATGCTGTCAGTCACTCTAGATAAGCATCAAACTAATTTTGACAGAAAATGTGGATGGTTGTTATATCGTTATTAAAATGATATTTGGCATAAACATATTTCAAATTTTGGCATACAGATAACTAGAACAAAAATAACAATAGGGTTAATACCAATTGTATCTATTGGTAATGATTACATCCCTAGCAAATAGCAAACATAGATAGCAACTTTATAAAACAAAACCGTATAATCTTCTATTAAACTTTTTTTTTGGTAAAAATAGCAGTACCAACTAAAGTAGAGAATTTTTTTGAAATAAAGCTCTCATTTAACCGGACGTTTCGCATGAACGCTTCAATGCCTTTTAGGCGGTTTTTTATACAGATAATGATCATTATGATTCTTGCTGTTTTTATACAAGAGGAGGCCACCGCAACGAGAATAAAGATGCTATATATGTACAAATATGATATTTTTTTATATGTATTTTTAAATAAAACTACAAGTGTTTTAATTTATACATTTTTTTTGTAATAAAATGGTGTGATGATTTTCGCTTTTCTTTGGGGTTTTCAAACAAATTATAACAAAAAAAAAAAAAAACCTAAAGAAATAAATAGGTCATAAAAAAACTATAACAAAGAAATTAGCAAATAAATATTAAATATACATTCAGTCCAACATTCATTCATAAGGTTTGAAAGAAAAACACATCCATGTCGAATGCATATAAAACTTATTTATATTCATACATACATCCATAAGTATGTAAGTATCTATGTTCATTTAAACAACACGAACATTTAAAATTAAAATTGAAAACAGAAATCTTTATCCATTACATTTTCAATTTATATTTTAGTTTTCATTTTTTTAATATTACTTTGCAGCCATTAATACCACACCATCATAATCATCATTACAATTTGCTAGCCACTTAATAATTTTTTTTTTAAGTTATGTTATTGTAGTTGTTGTTAATTTTGTTAAAGTACAATAATACAAGAAGACCGAACACCAACCGTTCGACCTTTCAATTCTATTCCCTTCATATTGCATCAATAATATTATCTATCATCCAATTTAGACCATAATAATGTCTGGGAAATTACTTTTGATTATATTATATACACTTAGTTATTTCTGTTGTTGTAGTTTTTCTTCTTCTTTGCTATATAGAAGTAAAATAATTTTTTCTTCATTTATCGGCAGACTGTTATGAATCTTATTGTTCTTGTTTAGTTGGAGATATAGTAAGGGAAATTCGTTTAAGAGCAGGAATGGATTGGTGGAATTTTTTTTAAATCTAGTCTAATCTTTAGTCTAGTCTATAGTCTAGTCTATAGTCTAGTCTATAGTCTAGTCTATAGTCAGTCTATAGTCTAGTCTATAGTCTAGTCTATAGTCTAGTCTATAGTCTAGTCTATAGTCTAGTCTATAGTCTAGTCTATAGTCTAGTCTATAGTCTAGTCTATAGTCTAGTCTATAGTCTAGTCTAGTCTATAGTCTAGTCTATAGTCTAGTCTATAGTCTAGTCTAGTCTAGTCTATAGTCTAGGTTATAGTCTAGTCTATAGTCTGTAGCCTAGTGTGTAGTCTAGTTTATAGTCTAGTCTATAGTCTAGTCTATAGTCTAGTCATAGTCTAGGTTATAGTCTAGTCTATAGTCAAGTCTATAGTCTAGTCTATAGTCTAAGTCTAGTCTATAGTCAATAGCCTAGTCTGTAGTTTAGTCTAGTCTATAGTCTAATCTATAGTCTAGTCTATTGTCTAAATACCAAGCTAACTAACTAACTAACTTACTTACTAACTAACTAACTAACTAACTAACTAACTAACTAACTATCTAACTAACCAACTAACTAACTAACCAACTAACTAACCAGCCTAGTCTGTAGTCTAATTTATAGTCTAGTCTATAGTCTAGACTATAGTTTAGTATAAAGTTTAGTCTATAGTCTATTCTATAGTCTAGTCTATAGTCTATTCTATAGTCTAGTCTATAGTCTATTCTATAGTCTAGTCTATAGTCTATTCTATAGTATAGTCTAGTCTATAGTCTAGTCAATAATCCAGTCTATAGTCCAGTCTATAGTATAGTTTATTCTAGTCAATAGGCTAGTCTATAGTCTGGACTATTGTTTAGTCTATAGTCTGGTCTTTAGTCTAGTCTATAGTCTATTCTATAGTCCAGTCTATAGTCTAGTCTATAGTCTAGTCTATAGTCTAGTCTATAGTCTAGTCTATAGTCTAGTCTATAGTCTAGTCTATAGTCTAGTCTATAGTCTAGTCTATAGTCTAGTCTATAGTCTAGTCTATAGTCTAGTCTATAGTCTAGTCTATAGTCTAGTCTATAGTCTAGTCTATAGTCTGGTCTATAGTCTAGTCTATAGTCTAGTCTATAGTCTAGTCTATAGTCTAGTCTATAGTCTAGTCTATTGTCTAGTCTATAGTCTAGCCTTTAGTCTAGTCTATATATAGTCTAGTCTGTTATCTAAATAACAAGCTAACTAACTAACTAAACAAATAACTAACGAACTAACTAACTAAACAAATAAGTAACGAACTAACTAACTAACCAACTATCTATCTATCTATCTATCTATCTATCTATCTATCTATCTATCTATCTATCTATCTATCTATCTATAGTCTGGTCCATAGTCGATGTAACAAACTAACTAACTAACTACCGATACGAAAAGTTCTTTCCTCTGATAAGAATCTCTGAAAGATTTGCGATCAATTTGGAAAAAATATATTTATTACAACGGAAATGTGTATTGATCATTTCCTCATAAGTTCTGCTAAAAAAAAACTCTAAAACAAAAATGAGTTGGATTTCCCCAAAATTTAATACCCTTATGCAAATCACCCTCTATGTTTAGTAAACAAAGTCTGGCTAAAACTGTTCATATAAAAACTGCAAGAAAAAAAAAAACTGAAATCGAGTTTGTAAAACAAATTATTCTCGTAAAATTTTCTCATATCTTAAATGTAATATTTCATAGTCATAGTTGTGTTCAGAGTTTCGAGTAATTGAAAGGTGGAAATTATTGCTTAAAAGAATTTACCATCCATTTCTTTTATTTGTAAAAAAAGAAACAATATTTAATTTCATTATCAATACTTTTGGACGGTGAAATGTAAATTTAGTTGTCAGTATGAAAAATTCAATTATTTTTAAACAATATAGACATGCTACTGACAAGATGTGCTGTGAAATAAATCAAATTAATTTTAATTATTATCAAATTACTAAATGTTTGATAAACGAGAATATATGTATGTATTTAAAATGTAAGTGATAAATTTGTTTAATGGAATTTGTTGGAATTTTTGAAAACTCGTAAAAAATCAAATTAATAAATTATTTGGTATTTAAAATTTTGCTCACAACACATATTTACTTTCAATATTTAACCAAACATGGACTTCAGTTTTGCATAACAAATTATTGTTATTTGTTTATTTATTAAATTCTATTATAGAAATATGTTAGAGTGTTAATAAACTTGGGAATAAGAACAACAACAGACAAAACAAGTAGGAAAGTATAGTCGGACATGGCCGACCATATAATACCCTACACCATGAGTATATTTTTAAATTTTTTACTTTTTTTAAAGAAACTTTTATCTTGAATATTATTCCAAAATATTTAAGCAATTTTTTGATAAAAAAACTAAAATTTCTAAATGAGGCTTTATATAGGTCAAATATGGGCCGATACTCGGGAAATTTGGGAAAAGGATATATTTTTAAATAACAGTTAGTTTTGTTGAGTTTCATTGCGATACAAATGGTTACAAGTCAATTTTAGACGTTTTAGACATTTTTTGAAGGGGGATTTGTATGGGAGCTAGGGTCAAATAAGGGCCGATCCTTACGAAAATCTGTAAGGATTTATACTTATGTAAAACTTATTTGTGCCAATTTTTAGAGAGATAATAGAATATTTGACGTAATTATGGCATTAAAAGTTCAAATCGGGAGGTACGGTTGTATGGGCGCTAGGTGATATAATGGACCGATTTCAACCATTTTCAATAGGCTTCGTCCCTGTGCCAAAAAACATGCTTGGTCCAAATTTCATCAAATTATCTTGAAAATTACGGCCTGTACCTTGCGCACGAGGTTTACATGGACAGCCGGACGGACAGACGGACGGACGGACATGTCTTAATCGACTCAAAAAATTTGACTCGATCGGTATACTTTAAGGTGGGTATTGGACCAATATTTTGTATGTTACAAACATCAGCACAAACGTATAATACCCTCCCCACTATAGTGGTGTAGGGTATAAAAACCAAAATAAATTAATTAACAACTCAAGACAATTTAAGAATGAACAATCGTTCGATAATAAAAGTAGACAATTTGTCTTTCAATGAACACTTATCAGGGCGAACAAGTTCATATTGATAATTTGCAAACGAAAAAAAAGCAACAAAAACATTTTGTAAACATTTTAAAGTATTTTGGTTAATTTTTTCATCTCTCAACATTTTGGCGGCAATTTAACACATTTTAAGAAATACTCACATCAACATTATACTTTAAACGTTACGGTTATTGGCCTCTATTTAAATAATAATAATAATGATGATGATGATAATAATTAACAATAATAATGGTTGTGGTATTAGTTCATCAAACTTCTGCAACAGATATTCGAAATGAATGCAAATAATTTATATTCATCATCATATGCCAAAGAACGCAAAGCAAAGAAGACAAAAGGAAAAGCGTAAGAGTGGAAGGAATGAATGATCCCCCAAGACATTTTACTGAATGACTAACATATGGTTGGTATGGTTAAGTAGAATTTTTCAAAGGCTTGTAAGTATATAATTTTATACATATGTATGTACGTATGTAATTCTATTCTTATTGACAGCGTTAAATATATTTCTTGTATGTGATACTACTGATAATGAAGATGTTGATAATAATGATGATTATGACCTGCTGTTGTCGCTGCTGCTGCTCATATTATTGTGGAATAAGTTGCTTTGGAAATAAACAGACCGCAACGGTTGTAATTGTCGTTGCCAATGGAGTCCCGTTTGTGTTTGTTTGACGTACATATTGTAAGTTGTATGTACTTGTATTGTTTAATTATTTTTCTGTTCCCTTAATAATGGCAGATGCAAAGGAAAATGGACGCATCCAAATGTTCCAAATATTTCAGTTCTAGTTCCGTTCTAGTTCTGTTCTAGTTCTGCTCTAGTTCTGTTCTAGTTCTGTTCGAGTTCTGTTCTAGTTCTGTTCTAGTTCTGTTCTAGTTCTGTTCTAGTTGTGTTCTAGTTCAGTTCTAGTTGTGTTCTAGTTGTGTTCTAGTTGTGTTCTATTTCTGTTCTGGTTCTGTTCTGGTTCTGTTCTGGTTCTGTTCTAGTTCTGTTCTAGTTCTGTTCTAGTTCTGTTCTAGTTCTGTTTTAGTTTTGTTTTAGTTCTGTTTTAGTTCTGTTTTAGTTCTGTTTTAGTTCTGTTCTAGTTCTGTTCTAGTTCTGTTGTAGTTCTAGTTCTATTCTAGTTCTGTTCTAGTTCTGCGCTAGTTCTGTTCTAGTTCGGTTCTGGTTCTGTTCTAGTTCTGTTCTAGTTCTGTTCTAGTTCTGTTCTAGTTCTGTTCTAGTTCTGTTCTAGTTCTGTTCTAGTTCTGTTCTAGTTCTGTTCTAGTTCTGTTCTAGTTCTGTTCTAGTTCTGTTCTAGTTCTGTTCTAGTTCTGTTCTAGTTCTGTTCTAGTTATGTTCTAGTTATGTTCCAGTTCTGTTCTGGTTCTGTTCTAGTTTTGTTCTAGATCTGTTCTAATTCTGTCCTAGTTATGTTCTGGTTCTACTTTTGTTCTGCTATAGCTCTGCTATAGTTCTGTTCATGTTTTAGTTTAACCCGCACGTTAAATTATGTTAGCAACTGTACGAGTTTTTCTTTTGTGTTTAAAGAACCATTTAATGTTTTTATTTTTAATTTTTTTTTACAACTCGTATTCATTTTGTACAATAATTTATGTTTTTAAAAAGACAATGCTCTAAACGATTTCCTGTCTTTAAATGCAACGTAACATTGAAAAAAAAAACTAGAATGAAAATTACATGAGATTTTTAACGAGTATAAACGTTTATTTTTATAAAATAATTTAACAAGGAAACTTTAAACAGAAATTCGAATGAAAATTTTATTTAAAGCTTAATTTTATAAAGTTTTATTGATCAACTTAACAATTAGTTAGAAAACTAGTAATTACTAATGGTAACAAAGTTGCTGTTTAAGTTCAAGGTGATTTAAATAAAATTCGAAAATATTCGTAAGTTTAAACGTTTTTTAGATTGATTTGAAAGAACCAAAGTGATGACTTCAAATCAATATTGCCGAATTCTCGTTGTAGGTCTTTATCAAATTAAAATAGTTATTAATTTACTGCAAAGTGATCATTTTCTTAAAAAAAATAAATAAAATTCTTCAGTTAAACTATTTTTTGTTTTATTTAAAATGTTTCTTTTAAAATAAATAATAAAAACAACCAAAATCAAAATAAATAAATGAAAGAAAAAAATCGTTAAATTATACACTTAACATAGACTATATGGCGGCCTTAGATAGAATAGAATATATGCATGAGTTCCTTGTGTCTGTTAAATTACAATCAGTGACAAAAAAGTAAAGATTATTCTAGAAATATTAAGACGGGAATAGAAGGCACAACTAGAGCAGAACTAGAACACAACTAGAACAAAACTAGAACCGAACTAGAACAGAACTAGAAAAGAACTAAAACAGAACTAAAACAGAACTAAAACAGAACTAGAACAGAACTAGAACAGAACTAGAACAGAACTAGAACAGAACGAGAACTAGAACTAGAACAGAACTAGAACAGAACTAGAACAAAACTAGAACAGAACTAGAACAGAACTAGAAAAGAACTAAAACAGAACTAAAACAGAACTAGAACAGAACTAGAACAGAACTAGAACAAAACTAGAACAGAACTAGAACAGAACTAGAACAGAACTAGAACAGAACTAGAACAGAACTAGAACAGAACTAGAACAGAACTAGAACAGAACTAGAACAGAACTAGAACAGAACTAGAACAGAACTAGAACAGAACTAGAACAGAACTAGAACAGAACTAGAACAGAACTAGAACAAAAATAGAACAGAAATCGAACAGAACTAGAGCAGGAACTGATCTAGAACTAGAACTAAAGTGGAACCGAACTAGAATTTAAAACTATTGTATAAATATTAACATTCGTTTATATTTCATTTTAAGTGTTGGCACTTTTATTTAGCTTCCACTGTATATAAATAAGTATTTTTTTTTTCATATTTAAAACAAATTGCCATGAGGAATATGACCTTGTATATAGTTTTGTTTTTTTTTTTTCACTTTACCAAAGATATGTGTAGATTTTTTATATTTCAATTTCATACATACAAATAATCTCATATAGAAAATGATGTCTTAGTAATGCAATATTTAGCATTTAGTTTTTTTTTTATTTTGTTCCAGTCGTTTGTATATAAAACTAGATTTTATAATCAAAACATCATCATCGTCAGAGTAATCAAAAGTTTCATCGTCATATGAAATAAAAAAAAACACAGAAGAAACTGAGCTGGATAAAAGTTGAGTCTTGAGTATAAACATTTTCATAGACAATAAAACTGAAGAATATAAATAAACACTTGTTTTTCTAAATAAAATTGCAACAAAAATAAACTGAAAAAATGCTGAGGTAATCAAGCAAAGTATTATTAGTGTCTTAATAATTCTCATTTAGTTTAGAATATGTACATAGTAGTCATCATATGTTCATTTTAATCCATTTATTTTGCTCATGACAATTTTTGCTGGGTAGTTTACGTTTAACTTAAAAAACCACAAAATGAAATCTTTTTATAATTAATTTCTTTTTTTGAAATCATAAAACCATGAAATGGAATATTTTTTGCTGTTTATTTTAAGCAAATATTTAATAAATGTCATTATAAGAATATTATTAGATCACTAGATTTTTAAAAAATATTTAAACGGAAAATAAGATATTTTTTTTGTTTATGCCATGTAAATTTACAATTGCTAGATATTTTATTTAATCTCCGATGGGAAACTACTAAGTTATATAATAAGAACTAATTGTGGAAAATTACTTACATAATGCCACAAAGAATTACGGAAAAATGTATAAACTTTACAAAACACTTACCTAAAATGAAAGAGAAAAAATATCATTAGTTATCTGAAAAAAATTTGTGTTAAATTATATAAAAATAGTAAATTAAGTGAAAATGATAAATAAACTGCAGTAGAACTGAGCTCGAACTGAACTAAAACTGAACTAGAACTGAACTAGAACTGAAATAGAACTGAACTAGAACTGAACTAGAACTGAACTAGAACTGAACTAGAACTGAACTAGAACTGAACTAGAACTGAACTAGAACTGAACTAGAACTGAATTAGAACTGAACTAGAACTGAACTAGAACTGAACTAGAACTGAACTAGAACTGAACTAGAACTGAACTAGAACTAAACTAGAACTGAACTGGAACTGAGCTAGAACTGAACTAGAATTGAACTAGAACTATACTAGAACTGAACTTGAACTGAACTAGAACTTAACTAGAAATAAACTAGAACTGAACAAGAAATAAACTAGAACTGAACTAGAACTGAACTAGAACAGAACTAGAACTGAACTAGAACTGAACTAGAACTGAACTAGAACTGAACTAGAACTGAACTAGAACTGAACTGGAACTGAACTTGAACTGAACTAGAACTGAACTAAAAATAAACTAGACCTGAACTAGAACTGAACTAGAACTGAACTAGAACTGAGCTAGAACTGAACTAGAACTGAACTATAACTGAACTAGAACTGAACTAGAACTGAACTAGAACTGAACTAG
>NC_060950.1:10471027-10478376 GCF_022045245.1 Lucilia cuprina
AGAACTGAACTAGAACTGAACTAGAACTGAACTAGAACTGAACTAGAACTGAACTAGAACTGAACTAGAACTGAACTAGAACTAAACTAGAACTGAACTAGAACAAAATTAGAACTGAACTGTTTAAGGATTTTTTCGGCATATTTTTAATATGATCATCGACCTAGACATTCGCAATAAAAAATCTTCATCCAATTACATTTACACATCGAAATATTAATCATTAAAACTTCACCCAATTATAAAGAAATGAAAATATGTATGTAATATGTCCCCTTTAGATTTCTTGTTAAAAATTTAGTAACTTTCAAAATGTCATTCCAAAATAAAAGTTTTAAAAATTACATTTTCTTAATCTTTCAACATATATTGAAGGCTTTAGACAAAATCTTATTCCTAAAAGGAGAGTGAATGGAAATTTTGCTGATAAAATTCCTGACATGGAAAAAATTAAAAAACGAATTTATGGTTTTAAATTGAACTTTAGACTTTTACTGTAATATTGCTGTTATTGTAATTGGTAATTTCTTTTGTTAACATAATTTTTCGTAAAGCTTTTCTTTCACTCAGTTTATGGGTCAAAAAACAATTCAGACAGAGCAAAAAAAAGGAACAAAAAAACATAAAACCTTAAACAAATACGTATTTAACACGCATGTTAAAGGAAATCCATAAACATTTAAATACAATCACACATCTATACATTCTGGTTAAATGTATTTGTATGTGCGTTTATGTTAAAAACATATGAAATTTTGTTTAACTCTTAAACTATGCCAAGCAACCAACCGACCAAACAAACACACATTCCTACATACAAACATATCCGTTCATATATCCGTTCACCATGTCCACAACAGCAGCAAGAACAACAATAAAAACATAAACGAGGACATTGTCCGTTGCAGTATTTTTGTTAAAAATGTGGTTAAAACCCCAGCAAGAAGTCAAACAAGTCAAATTGTAACAGGCAGACAAGAATAAGAAAAAAACTGAACAGAACAGCCCAGACCAAGATGGGATATAACAGAACTAATAACTGAACAGAACAGAAAATCTATAACTACTAGAACACAGTGGGCAAGTTCACATTTAATTTATGAAATAAATCCGATATTTTTAAACAATTCGATGAGGATGAACTTTGACATGGACATAGGCAAGGAGAAGTGTAGTAGATATATATTTTTTCTTTCTCATAGGATTTTATCGTTTTTCGTTGCTATCCCACTGTGCAACAACGGCTCTATAGTTATCTTTCAGTTGCATTTAGTCTGTTTAGGTAGAATATTCCAAGCAATTTGTTATTTATTGTACTTTTTTTCGTCTTGGCAAAAAAATGAGCTAAAAAACAAATTAAATAAAAAGGAAATACTTAAATAATTTTGCAGCTGTTCTTAAGGAATTTCATTGTTTTTTGCTGTTTTACAGCAACAGGGAAAAAGTGAAATGAAAAGAAATACTCGAAGTTTTTTCCATCGATTACAACATCATTATCATGATCATTAGAATGATTACTTGAAGAAAAGAGATCAGTTAAACTTGGAGGCAGATATTCAATACATAAGAAATAGTGTTAAATGCAAAAAGTGCCGAAAATAGATATCGCTTGGGTTACACATAAGAAGTCTAGTAAGGTGCTACTAATAACTTGAACTGAACTTACATTAAACTAGAACAGGACTAGAACTGATCTAGAATAGAACTAGAACTGAACTAAAACTGAACTAGGACAGAACTAGTACTGGACTAAAACTGAACTAGAACTGAACTAGAACAGAACTAGAACTGAACTAGTACTGAACTAGAACTGAACAAGAACTAAACTAGAACTGAACTAAAACTGAACAAGAACTGAACTAGAACTGAACTAGAACTGAACTAGAACTAAACTAGAACTAAACTAGATCTAAACTAAACTAGAACTGAACTGGAACTGAACTGAACTAGAACTGAACTAGAACTGAACTAGAACTGAACTAGAACTGAACTAGAACTGAACTAGAACTGAACTAGAACTGAACTAGAACTGAACTAGAACTGAACCAGAACTGAACCAGAACTGAACTAGAACTGAACCAGAACTGAACCAGAACTGAACTAGAACTGAAATAGAACAAAAATAGAACTGAACTAAAACTGAACTAGAATGACAATTCAAAAATTCAAAACTTTTTTCCTAACACTTCCAAAAAACAAGATTATATTTTTCTGCAAAATGCAACGAAAATGTTCAAAAGTTTACAAATTTTTTCAGATTTTTTTTGATTTTTTTAATTTAGATCATATGAAAAAATAAAAAAGAATTACTTTAATCAACATTTCTTATCTATTAGAGTAGAACTATCTTTTTAATTAATTCTAATTTAACTCATTGACCTCTGTCCTTTAATAAACTTGAAAATAACAATAATTTGTAAATGTTATGTAAACGTTTAAAACCAAAACAAACAAAATATAAAAATAAAAAAAAAAGACATTATTTTTTAAAGCTTAAGTCATTTTAAGTAGTTTTTTATTTTTATATAAATAAAGATAATAGTTTATATTTATATTATTATATAAAAATATAATGTAATAATGACATTAAACTGGTTTTATTATAATTTTACCATAAAATGTTGCATAATACACAATGTTGTTGTATTTACCACTGTGCTAATACTCGTTGTACTCGTAAAATTACTATAGCAACAACAACAAATAACTATTTACTTAACAGGTTACTTAGCTCTTACCACAAATCTTTAATGGCCACTTTAAGTGTTTAATTATGTATGTACATATGTATGTTTCATAGATACAACAGTTGTACATTCACACATACATACATGATTTTGCTTTCGCATTTCAAATAGAAAGTTTACCCTTGCAACCATTTCTCTGTGTAAATCAACGACCTGTAATTATGATATTTTTCAGCTTGTTTTTATAGTTTAATACACTTAATAGTTTATTTTATTAAATAGAAAACCAGTTAATTGTGTTTAACTACATTGCTGTCCATTTGATAGTGTAAATATTTTTAGTACAAATGTAGTTGGTAACAGCTTTATTTAATAAATTATAATTTTTATTGAAATATTTGTTTGTCATTAAAATTGTTTATCTTTAATAAATTTTTTATAAATTTTGCTATGAAGCTTAATTTTCGATATTATATTTGGAGAAAGTGTGTGCAAAAGAAAACCTTACTAAATATTGGTTATAAAGATGGTCTAAACTGAAATGTCCTTTAAGTGATTATTTAAGAACTTAACTAAAATAAAACAAATTAAAACGGAACTAAATGACGAAACTGGAACGGAACTAGAAGACAACTAGAAGAGATATAGAAGAGATCTAGAACCGAACTCGAACATAAATAAAACAGAACTAGCAAAGAACTAGAACAGAACTAGAAAAGAACCAGAACAGAACCAGAACAGAACTAGAACAGAACTAGAACAGAACTAGAACAGAACTAGAACAGAACTAGAACAGAACTAGAACAGAACTAGAACAGAACTAGAACAGAACTAGAACAGAACTAGAACAGAACTAGAACAGAACTAGAACAGAACTAGAACAGAACTAGAACAGAACTAGAACAGAACTAGAACAGAACTAGAACAGAACTAGAACAGAACTAGAACAGAACTAGAACAGAACTAGAACAGAACTAGAACAGAACTAGAACAGAACTAGAACTGAACTAGAACAGAACTAGAACAGAACTAGAACAGAACTAGAACAGAACTAGAACAGAACTAGAACAGATCTAGAACAGAACTAGAACTAGAACAGAAATAGAACAGAACTGAACAAGAACTGAACAAGAACTGAACTTCAATTGAACTAGAACTGAACTAGAACTGAACTAGAACAGAACTAGAACAGAACTAGAACAGAACTAGAACAGAACTAGAACAGAACTAGAACAGAACTAGAACAGAACTAGAACAGAACTAGAACAGAACTAGAACAGAACTAGAACAGAACTAGAACAGAACTAGAACAGAACTAGAACAGAACTAGAACAGAACTAGAACAGAACTAGAACAGAACTAGAACAGAACTAGAACAGAACTAGAACAGAACTGGAACAGAACTAGAACAGAACAAGAACAGAACTAGAACAGAACCAGAACAGAACTAGAACAGAACTAGAACAGAACTAGAACAGAAATAGAACAGAAATAGAACAGAACTGAACAAGAACTGAACAAGAACTGAACTAGAATTGAACTAGAACTGAACTAGAACTGAACTAGAAATGAACTAGAACGGAACTAGAACGGAACTAGAACTGAACTAGAACTGAACTAGAACTGAACTAGAACTGAACTAGAACTGAACTAGAACTGAACTAGAACTGAACTAGAACTGAACTAGAACTGAACTAGAACTGAACTAGAACTGAACTAGAACTGAACTAGAACTGAACTAGAACTGAACTAGAACTGAACTAGAACTGAACTAGAACTGAACTAGAACTGAACTAGAACTGAACTAGAACTGAACTAGAACTGAACTAGAACTGAACTAGAACTGAACTAGAACTGAACTAGAACTGAACTAGAACTAAACTAAAACTGATCTAGAACTGAACTAGAACTGAACTAGAACAGAACTAGAACAGAAGAAAAACTTCCGACCGAAAGTGTATGAAAAACTTACCTCTAATTCAAATATGAAATAAATCCTTTAATATTATTATCGTTTTAATAAGTCACAATTTTACAATTTTTTACTTTTTATTAAAAGCAAACTTTTCTCTGAAAATATTTCCAAATGAAAACTATTTTAACAATTCATGAAATTAAAACACTCTTAAAGAATTTATGAATAATGTAAATAAACGAAAACACAAAACCAAAAAAACTTAATCTCTTTAAAAATAATAAAAAAAAACTATTTAATGATGGGAAAGTTTATAGTGATTTTTCTTTTTTTTATATATAAATACTTGAATTCAAACCGATTTGCAGTAAATACTAAATACAACTAATACAAAACTTAAATTAAAATACAAATAAATAGAAATTACAAAAAACCACAAAAGTTTACAAACATAATTAAAATAACAATAACAAAAATTTAAATAAATAATCCTAATAACTACTAGTAAGTGATTTAATAAATAAATGTCTGCAACGCAGTTTTGAACCTTTTTTAAAGCGTTTTATTCCTATACTAGACTTTTTTGCGCTGATTGTGAAACTAAATTAAAAGTAAAATTTTAACTAGCATAGTAATGTAGTATGGATGGCTGATAAGCTTAACAAGAACTACAAAAAACACAACAATAAAATTCCAAAAATAAAATCTAAAAAAATATTTAAAAACACGTACCGCGCCACCAACCAACAATTTCAACTAAACGCCAAAACGTTAAAAGTGTTCAACAAAAAAGGAACAACAACGTCTACAACACTACTGACTGCAACTATCAGACGAATGAAAAAAACATTATTTTTTTACGGAAATCACGTTTTTTACAAAACAACAACAAAATTTCCAAGTCATAGAGAAACATTTCGAAAAACACGCTTTTCTTACTTACGGCGAAATGAATTTCAAACGAAATGTAGTAGTGATTTTAAATTATACTTTTTTTCATTCTCCCTTTACACTTTTTTTAATACTTTTTCCAAATAAAATTGTTTTGTGAGTGATATTAACAACAGCCACCACAATGACAGCAACAACAAAAAAAGTTATTGTTGCTGGTGGCAACTAAATTACATTAAGGTTAGTTTATTTTGGACAGGTAAAAAAGGAAAAAGTTTTTCACAAAAAGAAGGTGGTGATGGTTGGTAGTTTGGTTGTTGTGGCTTAAAAACCGCAAATTTACAAAAAGTTGGAGCAAGAGAAAAAAATGCTGAAATTGAAACAACAAAAACATTTAATGGAACACATGTTATGGTTTGTTAAGGAGCATTAAAACAGTAAAATAAATCTCAAAAAAAAAACAGGCGATTAGGATCAGCCATTTCAAGAAAATTCTACATTTCAATTTTTTTATTTTTTTATTTAAAAAGTTTTCATAGAAACACAGCTGAATTAGAACTCAATTAGAACTGAACTAGAACTGAACTAGAACTGAACTAGAACTGAACTAGAACTGAACTAGAACTGAACTAGAACTGAACTAGAACTGAACTAGAACTGAACTAGAACTGAACTAGAACTGAACTAGAACTGAACTAGAACTGAACTAGAACTGAACTAGAACTAGAACTGAACTAGAACTGAACTAGAACTGAACTAGAACTGAACTAGAACTGAACTAGAACAGAACTTAAACAGAATTACAACAAAACTAGAACAGAACGAGAACAGAACTATAGTATTTTCCAAACCGAAGCATAATGTATAAAACAAAATATTTTTAAAATTTCCTGAAGTGTATTATTCTTAAAAGTCCAATTTTTACCACCTTTTAAAAATATTAATAAAAGTGTCAAGTTTAGATGTACATAATCATCAAATGTAAAAATAAATTACAAGTTTAGATAGACAGAAACAAAAACGAGAAAAGATTTTAGGTTATTTTAGTTTTGTTTTGCGTTTTTTTAACTCTATTTTTATTTTACAACCAAAAAGTGAAAGTTTTATTTAAATTGCTCCTTATTTTATAGATACACATATACATATACACTCTATACATCACAACCATACATCTCAAGTAAAACCAACAGATGTATGGATAAAGAAAAGCCATTAAAAACATATAAAAATTAATAATAGTTGGTTGAAAACAATGCAATTTTACATTGAAAAGCCACAAAAAATAAAAAAAAAATTAAAATATCTATTCACTCTTTATGCTCAGTTTCATACGTTCACTATTTCACTTTGAGATTTTTCCTAAGTGAAGGTCATTTTGATTGAATGAATGCATCGGGAAAATATGTTTCAAATGGTTAGTTAATTTGGATTGTATTTTGTGAAAATTTAACCAACTTGTATTTAAAGATGGAATATATTTTTAAGGAAAACTACTTTCAAACTGCCCAAAGCCAAGTGTTATGTTGAATTTTTAGATACATAGATATTTATTGACGCCAAAATGTTATAACAGAGATCCTATTTAGTGTCATTAAACTTTCTGGTAAAAGTGTTTTAGACACTCATTACTTTCAAAATATAAAATTGAATTTGTAATTATACGACAAAAACTGCAATATATTAAAACTAAATTTATTTAACGTGCGTTACAATAACACCTTAAGATTGGAAGGATCTCAACTAGAACAGAACTAGAACTGAACAAGAACAGAACTAGAACAGAACTAGAACAGAACTAGAACAGAACTAGAACAGAACTAGAACAGAACTAGAACAGAACTAGAACAGAACTAGAA
>NC_060950.1:10478476-10496136 GCF_022045245.1 Lucilia cuprina
CTAGAACTGAACTAGAACTGAACTAGAACTGAACTAGAACTGAACTAGAACTGAACTAGAACTGAACTAGAACTAGAACTGAACTAAAACTGAACTAGAACTGAACTGAACTAAAACTAATTTAGAATATTAAAAAACTTAAAATTTCCTTATTAAAAAATTGTGTAGTTGACATTTAAAAAAGACCTTGGTCATATTGATTATTTTTTTTAATGTCTGACAGCTTTTATTTAATTATCTGCATAAATGCCTTATTATACTTTTGAATAGCAACTATTTCTTCACTTTACATAGCGCGATAAATTAAACCCTTCACATTTATTAAAATATTTATTTGAAAAAATCTTAAATAAATATATTTTTTTGAAAGTCTTAATTCTAACACGCAAATAAAACATGCAAAAATCTTAATAAACATTTACGTCTAATGTTTTTATTTTTTACAATTTCCTTAAAAAAACCTTATCGCTATAATGTTATAATTCTTTAGAAAAAAAACTAACTTTAAAAAGGAAACTTTGAAAAACAACACTGGCACTTGATTTCAGGGTTTGTTTTGAAAGCTTATGAACAAAAAATGTATCTTAATTTTAGTTAAAGACTCTACTTGTTCCATTTCCTTTAAGGATGCTAATTAAATTTCAAACTTTTCTAATTACTAGGAAGTGTTTTGTTGAAGAAAAGTTTTGATTTTTTTTTTGAAAAATACAAGTACATATCATGAAATAAAACCTAGACTTTTGTGTTTTGTAGCGGAACAAGATAAAATGCTTAAGGCAATGAATAAAAAAAAAATAGTTCCAATGACGTTATAAATTGAATGTTATTTGGAAACTATAGAAAAAATACAAAAAAATAATCACAGTTAGTTAAAGAATTTTTGAAAACAATGAACAAATTGTTTTAGTTTAATGAGAAAAATGTTTCGTAATTTTAAGAATAGCGAAAAACTAAATATTGCTTTAATCAACTAACTATAAATTAAAATTTATAAGGCGTTAATTTGTCAAGTTGCTTAAGTTACATTTAGCTTCTTTTAGAATAGACAGAATGCATTTTTGTTTGTGTGAATCAACAACATAAAACCAATCGTTAAACCCTAGTTTAAACATATATAAATAAACAGTTTTCTTTTAAACAATCCCTACCGTTATCCAAATTTATTAGGTCTTTAAAAAACTACATTAATAAGTCTTAATTCCAGAAACAAACCGGTTTTATTTATAATTTAGAATTTATAAATAATTTATATAATTTTCTGGTCTAATGCAGCAGAACCCATTTGTTATCTATATACCATTTCTTTAAAATGGGTGCATTTTAAAAAGTGGGTTAATTTTAATACTTTTACTTTTTCTATTATAGATATTTAGTTTACATACCAATTTCTCTTCACTATTTTTTGTATGATAAAATAACTGTTTCATTTTTACGGTTCATTGATTATAATCTAAGGTGTATAATTTCTAATCTCAAATTAAAAACAACGATCCTAATATTAGTAACTGGTAGCAACTATGATGTTGCTACAAACATCTTTTTTTAACATTCGACAAGTTCAGTGAGTTTTCTGCGTCACTGAACAAACAACCGTGACTACTCATTTATATAGATATATTTTAATGTTAATTGGAATAATAATGGACTAGGAGGAGGTTTGTTTACCTTCGTATAGCATATGTCTATAATTGTTTTATTTAAATCTTCGGAATTTCACTTCTCATAAAGCATAAAAGTCTGATAAAGCACAGTAATGTTACAGTTGTTTGCTTCAATTTCCGAAAATTCAATTCTATTTTTAGTTCTTTCTAGTTCAGTTCTGGTTTAGTTCAGTTCTAGTTCAGTTCTAGTTCTAGTTCTAGTTCAGTTCTAGTTCTAGTTCTAGTTCAGTTCTAGTTCAGTTCTAGTTCAGTTCTAGTTCAGTTCTAGTTCAGTTCTAGTTCAGTTCTAGTTCAGTTCTAGTTCAGTTCTAGTTCAGTTCTAGTTCAGTTCTAGTTCAGTTCTAGTTCAGTTCTAGTTCAGTTTTAGTTCAGTACAAGTTCAGTTCTAGGTCAGTTCAAGTACCGTTCTAGTTCAGTTCTAGAACAATTCTATTTCAGTTCTAAATCATTTCTAGCTCATCAGGGATGCTGTAATTATTGAAACCTAAAAATCAAATTTCATCTAATACAGCAACATAATTAAATAACATTTTTAATTATTCAATAATTTATCATTCTTAAGGGCAAACAAATATTTAACCCCATTTTGTTTAAAAAATAATTAAAACTAAAATAACAACAAAATAATATACAAAAATTAGTGTCTAACACAAGTACCACAAAACCCTGTGTGAAGTCAATTGATAATTAAATATGGCGTCAATTGACCCCATCTAACAGTTTTTGGCAAAATAAATAATAAATAGCTCATACTCATGTTTTCATAAAACATACAAAATTTATAACAATCAGACTTTAGCTAACCATATGAATAATTGGCCTTTTTCTAAAAGTAAAGTATCTTCTTCCAAGTTTACTTTAGCTAATGTTATTACAACGTCTTTCAGTTTGTATGTTTGACTTTCTTTACTTATATTTGTTTTTAGATTTATATTCTGTTTAATAAACCCATTAAAATTATTTTAGCTCTTTTACATATTGACTTTATAATAGAAAATGCCGCGGCAATATTTCTTAAATCAAAAGATATAAAAAGCTCAGAAAAAAAGGCGTAAAGTGTAATATTTCATATGAAAATAAAAAAAAACTATTTACTTTAGACTAAATAAACTTGAAATTATAAATTTGTATGTAAATTTTTATGAATGAATTAGTTTCTTTCTTTCTTCGTTCGCTCGTTCATTTCAACTTTATATCGGTCTTTGGCTTTGCACTAAATTGCCCTGATAATAAAGAAAAATATTAGTTTAGTTTATTTTTATCCCCCATATAAAAAGATTTAGTATCTTCTCTCAATGTACATAAACATTGTCATAATTGTATGAATATCATTCATTTAAATTTTATGGAAAAAATAACCATTTACATACAAAATTGTAATGAAATCTTGAAAATGACAAAAAGATTTCAAAATTATCTAAATAAAATGTCATTTACAAATTAAACTTGTACTTGCATATCCAGTCCATTTCAAGTTTTGGGGATTTTTCGATTTTTCATAATCATCATTATGGCGACATGATCTCGGTATCTTTCAACTTTTTCCCAAATATCTCTAATATTTAATTGTAATGAATCTTCTAACATCAAACCAACCGCAATGTTTTTAATTTATACTATAGATGTATATTTGGCTTCTAATTAGCTTTAGTTCACTTCTAGTTCTGTTCTGTTCTAGTTCTGTTATAGTTCTGTTCTGTTCTGTTTAGTTTTCTTTTGAAAACTTATCAATTATTATTTGATCTTTCTATAGGAAACTTATCGAACATCAATTGAAAAGTTTTCTATTGGAAAACTCAATCATCAATTGATCTAAATGTTTTCTCTAAAAAACTTATCGAACATTAATTGATCCTTACTTTTGATCGTCAATTGATTCCTTAAATTTCTATAGAAAACTATCATTTATTGGTATTTCAGTATTCTTCAGGAAAATCTTTCGATCTTTTATAAATCTTAAGGTTTTCTGTGGAAAGCTTAACGATCATCAATTGATCCTCAGGTTTTCTATAAAAAACATTACAATTAGCAAAAGATCTTTTAGTAATAAGGAAACTTCTAGTCCTGTTCTAGTTCTGTTGTAGTTCTGTTCTAGTTCTGTTCTAGTTCTGTTCTAGTTCAGTTCTAGTTCAGTTCTAGTTCAGTTCTAGTTCAGTTCTAGTTCAGTTCTAGTTCAGTTCTAGTTCAGTATATTTGGCTTCTAATTAGCTTTAGTTCACTTCTAGTTCTGTTCTGTTCTAGTTCTGTTATAGTTCTGTTCTGTTCTGTTTAGTTTTCTTTTGAAAACTTATCAATTATTATTTGATCTTTCTATAGGAAACTTATCGAACATCAATTGAAAAGTTTTCTATTGGAAAACTCAATCATCAATTGATCTAAATGTTTTCTCTAAAAAACTTATCGAACATTAATTGATCCTTACTTTTGATCGTCAATTGATTCCTTAAATTTCTATAGAAAACTATCATTTATTGGTATTTCAGTATTCTTCAGGAAAATCTTTCGATCTTTTATAAATCTTAAGGTTTTCTGTGGAAAGCTTAACGATCATCAATTGATCCTCAGGTTTTCTATAAAAAACATTACAATTAGCAAAAGATCTTTTAGTAATAAGGAAACTTCTAGTCCTGTTCTAGTTCTGTTGTAGTTCTGTTCTAGTTCTGTTCTAGTTCTGTTCTAGTTCAGTTCTAGTTCAGTTCTAGTTCAGTTCTAGTTCAGTTCTAGTTCAGTTCTAGTTCAGTTCTAGTTCAGTTCTAGTTCAGTTCTAGTTCAGTTCTAGTTCAGTTCTAGTTCAGTTCTAGTTCAGTTCTAGTTCAGTTCTAGTTCAGTTCTAGTTCAGTTCTAGTTCAGTTCTAGTTCAGTTCTAGTTCAGTTCTAGTTCAGTTCTAGTTCAGTTCTAGTTCAGTTCTAGTTCAGTTCTAGTTCAGTTCTAGTTCAGTTCTAGTTCAGTTCTAGTTCAGTTCTAGTTCAGTTCTAGTTCAGTTCTAGTTCAGTTCTAGTTCAGTTTTAGTTCAGTTCTAGTTCAGTTCTAGTTCAGTTCTAGTTCAGTTCTAGTTCAGTTCTAGTTCAGTTCTAGTTCAGTTCTAGTTCAGTTCTAGTTCAGTTCTAGTTCAGTTCTAGTTCAGTTTCTAGTTCAGTTCTAGTTCAGTTCTAGTTCAGTTCTAGTTCAGTTCTAGTTCAGTTCTAGTTCAGTTCTAGTTCAGTTCTAGTTCAGTTCTAGTTCAGTTCTAGTTCAGTTCTAGTTCAGTTCTAGTTCAGTTCTAGTTCAGTTCTAGTTCAGTTCTAGTTCAGTTCTAGTTCAGTTCTAGTTCAGTTCTAGTTCAGTGTTTGTAGTCAGTCAGTTCTGTTTTTTCTAGTTCAGTTCTAGTTCAGGTCTAGTCAGTTCTAGTTCAGTTCTAGTTCAGTTCTAGTTCAGTTCTAGTTTAGTTCTAGTTCAGTTCTAGTTCAGTTCTAGTTCAGTTCTAGTTCAGTTCTAGTTCAGTTCTAGTTCAGTTCTAGTTCAGTTCTAGTTCAGTTCTAGTTCAGTTCTAGTTCAGTTCTAGTTCAGTTCTAGTTCAGTTCTAGTTCAGTTCTAGTTCAGTTCTAGTTCAGTTCTAGTTCAGTTCTAGTTTAGTTCTAGTTCAGTTCTAGTTCAGTTCTAGTTCAGTTCTAGTTCAGTTCTAGTTCAGTTCTAGTTAAGTTCTAGTTTAGTTCTAGTTCAGTTCTAGTTCAGTTCTAGTTCAGTTTCTAGTTCAGTTCTAGTTCAGTTCTAGTTCAGTTCTAGTTCAGTTCTAGTTCAGTTCTAGTTCAGTTCTAGTTCAGTTCTAGTTCAGTTCTAGTTCAGTTCTAGTTCAGTTCTAGTTCAGTTCTAGTTCAGTTCTAGTTCAGTTCTAGTTCAGTTCTAGTTCAGTTCTAGTTCAGTTCTAGTTCAGTTCTAGTTCAGTTCTAGTTCAGTTCTAGTTCAGTTTTAGTTCAGGTCTAGTTCAGTTCTAGTTCAGTTCTAAATCAGTTCTAAATCAGTTCTAGTTCAGTTCTAGTTCAGTTCTAGTTCAGTTCTAGTTCAGTTCTAGTTCAGTTCTAGTTCAGTTCTAGTTCAGTTCCAGTTCGGTTGTAGTTCAGTTCTAGTTCAGTTCTAGTACAGTTCTAGTTCAGTTCTAGTTCTGTTCTAGTCCTGTTCTAGTTCAGTTCTAGTTCATTTCTATTTTAGTTGTTTTTCTAATTTTAGTTCGTTTTTTTTTTTTTTGAAATTCATAAATAACAAATTCAAATGTGCATAAATAAATTTTAGCATTAATATCACCTCAAGTGTCACTTTAAGTTTAGATTTCTTCTGTTTTTTTTTATTTGAAATAAAAATTTAAAATATTTTTCTACATATTTGTCATGCATTGTGGACTTCACATCAAGTTTATAGTTTATTATGTGGTATGCATATTTTGTGTTAAGCATTTAAAGACAGTGGGTCATTAAAGTAAATCAACAGAAATGAAATTGTTTAAAGAAAATGATAAATTATTATTGCCTTAAGAATTAAACTTTTACTTTAAGAGATTTTTAGTAAAATTCTATTTTTGTTCAAATATTTTTTCGACACACTGTCCATAAAACAATTGTCAATTTGAATTTATTAGTAGACAACAGTTTTATGGCTTCTTTAGATCTATATCCTATCAATACGCCACAACTTGTGCAACTGAAAACTTATATTTTTTTATTTTGTTTTGCTGGTAACGTTGCATTTCTAGGCGTACACGGACTGGCTGTGAAAAAAAAAACACTTAATTTACATTATTTGTTTTATTTTCTAATACAATAATAGAAACAAAAAAAAGAAAAACAATTTCAAATATGCATAATTTTATCATCTTTTAATACAATAAACGACAATTCATTGACGATACCTGCCTGTCTGTCTGTCTTTTGTCTCTTAGACTAGGAAATGTTGCTAATGTGGTTGACAATTATAATAATGAAAAAATATATATTAAAAAGAATTTAAAATTTATTCAATTATTATGGTGTTAATGAACTGAAACTTATAAAAAAAGTGGAAGAAAATTATGGAAAACATAGAAATAATATTCGCAGTGAGAAAATTGTTGCCGCATAAATACAAACGTTGAACCGGAAAGTTTTTTCCTTTGGTTAGAAAAATTTACTTTATAAATAACATTTTTACTGGAAAAAATCATTTTAAATAAAAAATCGAGCATAATTTAAACTTTATTGAGTATTTTGAAAGGACCATATGGACGTTGAGAAAAAATTTCTTGCAATAACCAAAAATATTTAGCTAATCTAAAAACTTTATCAATTTATCGTCAGTTTTATTGATTATTTTAAGATCAATCGATGATCGGTAAGTTTTTAATATAAAACTTGAAGACTAATTGATTCAATAAAGAGATCCGCAATCGATTTTTATATTTAATAACTTATCGATCTTAAAATTTTCTCTATGATTCATATAGAACTTCGATCGATAGTTCTTTAATTGAACTTTAAGTTTTCTTTAGAAAACTTATCGATCTTCAATTGATTGGAATGTTTTATATATAAAATTTATCGATCATTAATTGATCCTTAAGTTTTCTGTAGAAAACTTATCGATCATCAATTGATCTTAAAGTTTTCTATAGAAATTGATCTTAAAGTTTTCTTTAGTAAAATTATCGTTCATCAATTGATCTTAAAGTTTTCTAAAGAAAACTTATCGATCATCAATTGATCTTAAAGTTTTCTAAAGAAAACTTATCGATCATCAATTGATCTTAAAGTTTTCTAAAGAAAACTTATCGATCATCAATTGATCTTAAAGTTTTCTATAGAAGACTTATCGATCGTCAATTGATCTTAAAGTTTTCTATAGAAAACTTATCGATCATCAATTGATCTTAAAGTTTTCTATAGAAAACTTATTGATCATCAATTGATCTTAAAGTTTTCTATAGAAAACTTATCGATCATCAATTGATCTTAAAGTTTTCTATAGAAATTGATTTTAAAGTTTTCTTTAGTAAAATTATCGTTCATCAATTGATCTTAAAGTTTTCTTTAGTAAAATTATCGTTCATCAATTGATCTTAAAGTTTTCTATAGAAAACTTATCGATCATCAATTGATCTTAAAGTTTTCTATAGAAAACTTATCGATCATCAATTGATCTTAAAGTTTTCTATAGAAAACTTATCGATCATCAATTGATCTTAAAGTTTTCTATAGAAAACTTATCGATCATCAATTGATCTTAAAGTTTTCAATAGAAAACTTATCGATCATCAATTGATCTTAAAGTTTTCTATAGAAATTGATCTTAAAGTTTTCTTTAGTAAAATTATCGTTCATCAATTGATCTTAAAGTTTTCTATAGAAAACTTATCGATCATCAATTGATCTTAAAGTTTTCTATAGAAAACTTATCGATCATTAATTGATCTTAAAGTTTTCTATAGAAAACTTATCGATCATCAATTGATCTTAAAGTTTTCTATAGAAAACTTATCGATCATCAATTGATCTTAAAGTTTTGTATAGAAACTTATCGATCGTCTATTGATCTTGAATTGATTTTAAAATTTTCTATTGAAAACTTATGGATCATTATTTAATCTTTGTATAGGCAACTATCATCTATATATATAGATAGCTTATTGATCGTCAATTGATCTAAAAGTTTTTTCAAAAAAACTTTTCGAACATCAATTGATCTTAACTTTTGATCGTCAATTGATCCTTTAAATTTCTATAGAAAACATATCGATCCTTTATTAGTATTTCAGTATTCTTCAGGAAAATCTTTCGATCTTTGATAAATCTTAAGGGTTTCTGTGGAAAGCTTAACGATCATCAATTGATCCTCAGGTTTTCTATAGAAAATATTACAATTACCAATAGATCTTTAAGTAAATGGGAAACATATCGATTAAAGTTTTCTGTACAAATTTTTTTAAGATCGTCAATGATCGTAGAATTTTCCTACTTAGCAAATTAAGCAATCACATCACATAAATTAAATTTTATTATAAAAAAAATTTAAAACTTTTTTTTTAATTTTTTTTTATAATTTAACTTATTTGCAGACTTTTTTAAGATTCTTAATACAAACTTGTATATAATTTTTTTTATGATTCTTCTAAACAAAAGTGTAATAAAAACTTTTTGTCACTTTTTAATCTTTAAGATCTTTAATAAAAAAAAAAACAAAATTGTATTCAAGTAGAAATAATTTTGTTGCTGTAATTCTTTCTGTCAAATGCTAATAATTACTTTGAATCATGTTAAAAACAAATGACATGGAATGAATTATTCAAGGTTTCTGTGCTTCTTTCCCAGATTAAATGCATGTGTGAGTCAGTTTGTATGAGATTTTCGTTTTTTTTGTAATAAATTAGTGGCGACCACATGCTTTGTAGTTTTTATAAAAATTCTCTCAAAAAGTTTTCTTTGTTTTTTTGTCTCTCTCTCTCTCATTTAAACGCCTTAATAATGTTAGACGCAATAAATGCCATGACAATAGTAATTGTAGCTGCCAGCAGCAGCTCCAGCACCAGCAGTCGTAGTATTTTTATTCAAATGCATTCCATCACTATGGGACAAAACAACTACAATGTCTGTACGCCTGGTTAACAGAATGACTGAAGCTTTTAAAATATTCTTTGGGTTTTTTCTCGGTAAATTGCTTGACAAAAATGACAAGAGTGTAATTGTCAGTCTTATTTATGAACTAAAAGAATTGTTCTTATATTTACAAAAAAAAAAAACAAGAACAAACAGAAGACAAACATTAGCAAAACAAATAAAAAATATTACAAAAAATATTTTTAATTAAATTTTGCAGTTGGTTTCATTTCTAACAAAAGCCGTTTAACAAACTATAGGTACAGTGACTTTTAAAAGTTATCAACGGTAGCATGTTTTGTTCAAATTCTATTGGATTGGGGTAGAACTACATTCCTTTATTTTATTTACATATTTTTTTATTTATTTTAAGTATTTTAATCAAATTTTCTTTTCTGTTTCTTTCTAGGTAAGTGTTTCTTTATATGATCGAACAAATTTGAAAAATACTAATTTGTAAGTAAATTTTGCAATTATTCGGACTCAACTTAGATAAATGGATCGATAACAGTTTTATAGAAAACATAACGATCATTATTTAACGATCTTTGGTAAATCGAGCGGTTTTCTATTGAAATCTTAACGATCTTTAGATAGATCTAATAGATTTTGAAGTTTATCATAAAAACTTGTTGATCATTATGTTTTCTTTAGTAATCATGTTGATTATCAAATTTCTACAGAAAACTTGTCAATGTTTTATTAATTCATAAGCTTTCTATGGAAATCTTGACGATCTTCTACTAATTTCAAATTTTTTGCAAGAGATCTTGTCGATCTTTAGTAAATCATGAAATTTTCTATAGAAACATTATAAAATTTTTATAAATTTTAAAAACATTGATCTTTATTAGATCATTACTAATGAATTCTATAAAAAATGTATCGATCTTTGCTAGATCGAGCAGTTTTCTATCATAAACCAATCGATATTTAGTAGATCGACAATATTTCGATTGGAAACGTAACGATCTCTAATAGGTTCTTGAAGACTTGTTGATCATCACCAATGATTTATTTATCATTAAGTTTTTTTTAGAAAATTTGATTTTTTTAACTGATGCCGAAATTTTTGGTTGCCATCTTGTAGATCATCCATCTTGGTTTTTTGTGTAGAATTTTTTTCGATTTTTGTTAGATCGTTACATAAGTTTCATTGATCTTTAGTATATCATGATGTTTTCTATATAGATTATAAAAACATTGATCTTTAATAGATCATGAATATATTCTATCAAAAATTTATCGATTTTTGCTAGATCGAGCAGTTTTCTATCGTAAACCTATCGATCTATAGTAGACCGACAAAACTTATCGATCTTAATCGATCGTAAAATTTTCAATCCCATTCTTTAATAAATCATAATCTGTTCTATTGAAAACTTATTGCACTTTAGATGATTATGAAGTTTTCTCTAGAAAATGTAGCGATCTTTAAGCGATAATAAAATTTTCCAAAAAAAGGTCTTATTCGATTGTTTTATAAAAAAATCGTTGATCATGAAGTTTCTAATAAAATTTAACGATCTTAAATAGATCGGCAAGTCATCTTTGGGAAAACGGAAGATTTCGATCTTTAGTGATCGTAAAGTTTTATATAAAAAACTTTCGTCATCGTCATGTTTTTTTACAGAGAACAAGTTTTCGATAAAAATATTTTAAATTTTATAATAGATCGTGAATTTTTCTATATTAAGCTTCTTCGATCGTGAAGTTATGTGTTATTAATCTAAAAGAAATTAGCGATTGAAACAGAACAGAAAAAGCGAGCGTTAGGTTTCTATAGAAAACTTATGGATCTTATTCGGTCATAAAGTTTTCTATAGAAAACTTGTCGTTCTTTAGTGATCGTGAAATTTTTTATAGAAAATTTGTTTATTTTTCATCGACCAAAAAAAAAAAATATCAATTCAAAATAGATTAATCGTATATCTATAGAAAACTTGTTGATTTTGAATTAATTTTGAAGTTTTCTATATAAATCTCTTTCATCTTTAATCGATCCTGAAGTTTTCTGTAGAAATTATTGCGATCACGAATTAAAAAAAGGGATTGAAACAGAACAGAAATAATGGGTTGTTGATCATCAGGCACAATAGAAGTTTTCCCTAGAAATCTGTCCGATATTTAAACAATCGTAACGTTTTGTGTAGAATTTAAAATTATTAGAGATTGTCATTCTAACAGCTGTTTGAACGATCGTTAATAACTATGGATGGATTGTTGATGATTGGTTTAAGAGATCGATTTTATTCGATTATAATTTGTGAAGTTTTGTACAGAAATCTCTTTGATCTTTAATTGATCGTGATGTTTTGTGCAGAAATCTTTGAGACTATAAATTTAAAAAAGCGCCATTTTTCTTTAATTAATTAATTTAACGATTTTAAACAGATAGAAGTTTTCATGTGAAGTTTTTCGATCTTTAAACGATCGTAAAGTTTTATGTAGAAATTGTTAGTGATTGTTATATAATTAATTTATTAAATGATCGTTTTCATGTGATATTGTTCGATCTCTAAATGATCGTGAAGTTTTATGTAGAAATTATTGGTAATTGTTATTAATTAAATGATCGTTAACAAAATAAATGGATTATTGCTCATCTCGCTCGATAGAATTTGTTCGTTTTTTAAGTCAAGTTTTGTATAGAAATAATCATATTTTGAAATTATTGAAGATTGTTATATAATCAATTTATTAAACGGTCGTAAATATAAATAAATCGACTTTCGAATAATCGAACAATCGACTTTTTGTCGAAAAAAGTCGAAGTCGACTATTTTGTTCCAAAAAAAAGTCGATAACTCGACTATCGTCTGTGTGAAAAATTCGAAAAGTCGACTTTGTTAATAAAAGTCTATAAAAGTCGACAAAGTCAAAAAGTCGAAAAACGTCGAAAAATCGAAAATTGTAGAAACAAGTCAAAAATAGTCGAAAATTTTAAAAAAGTGGAAAAAAGTCAAAAACTCTAAAATTGTCGAAAAAAGTCGAAAAGTCGGAAAAAGTCGAAAACTCGAAAATTGTAGAAACAAGTCAAAAATAGTCGAAAATTGTAGAAACAAGTCAAAAATAGTCGAAAATTGTAGAAACAAGTCAAAAATAGTCGAAAATTTAAAAAAGTGGAAAAAAAGTCAAAAACTCTAATAGTTGGAAAAACTCGGAAAAAGTCGAAAATAGTCAAAAAGCCGAAAAGTCGGAACAAGTCTAAAAAAATCGGAAAAAGTCGAAAAAATCGAAAACTCGAAAATTGTAGAAACAAGTCAATAGTCGAAAATGTTAAAAAAAGTGGAGAAGAAAAGTCAAAAACTCTAAACTAGTCCGAAAAACTCGAAAAAAGTCAAAAAATAGTCGGAAAAAGTCGAAAATAGTCAAAAAGCCGAAAAAGTCGTAAAGTCGGTAAAAGTCGAAAAGTTGACTATTTATAAAATACTTATAGTCATAAAGTCGACTTTTAATTAAATGAAAAAAGTCGAAAAGTCCCAAACCCTAAAACATAATACACGGGTTGTAGATCATCTTGCTCAATAGAAGATTTCGTGTAGAGTTATTTCTTTAAAATATCGTAAAGTTTTGCATAGAAATGTTCTGTGATTGATATTATTTGAGATTATCATTCCATCAATTGATTGGACGATCGTTAATAGAGTTGATGGATTTTTGAAATTGAGCCTTTGATTGATTAATTTTTAGGAAAATTTCTTTTAACCTTAACCAAATGCAAAAGGCCATACAGACAGACAATCAGCTTAAAATAAAATGTCAATAATGAACACTGAGGATTTGACATATTTGTTGGCTGCAGAGTGAATAAAAACTTATCATGGATTTATCATGAATGTTAAAGCCCTTTCCTTAATTTTTACAAACAAAACCAAACGGGTGACAATAAAATGAATTTTATAAAATTTATTATTTCAATTTCAATTATTTAGCAAGTTTTCTCCAAAAAAAAAAAAAAAACATTTAATTTAATTTCAAAGAAAAATATTTGAAAAAAACTGCAATTTGTATAAATTGTCTTTTATTTTTGTTTTAACATTCAGCTAACAATGACTGTTTGAAGTTTTATGGAAAACGATTATTCATTGAGTTTTCTGGTGAATGTGAAACTTACAGAAAACACAACTTTTTTTTTTTTTTTGTTAAACTTAAATGGTCTTTTGTTTGTTTCTTTTTTTGTCCGTCCGTCTGTCTGACGACAAGACTACATAGTTTGTGTGATCATTGTCAATTGTCGCGTAATAATGTTTTTTTATTGTTTTTTCTCTTATTGGGGGGATTGTCTGTTTTTTTTTTTTTTGTTATAAAACTTTAATATTTTATCGTATTTATGACCTCAAGTCGTGTTGAGAATTTTGAATTTATTTATTAAGCTTTCATTTACTTTCATATTTTATTATTAATTTTTTTTATAGTTGTTGTTTTTAGTTTGTTTATGGAATATGAAATTTTATAATTTTTTTTGGTGTTTTAATTATTTAATTTTAAATTTTCTGAAAATTTCACTAAAATTGCTATTAAAGTTCAGGGATTTTTTCTTGAATTGAAACTTTAATTTTATATTAAATTTTCTTTAAAACTTTGTTTTTTTTTTTGACTTAAAAGTTCATTACATTTAAATAAAACCAGATCTTTGTCTGATATTTTATTTTATATTTTTATTTCCATAAATAATATAACAATTTTTCCTATCAATATACTATTTATGGTTGTCTGTGTTTAAGTGAATGATTGTCATAATTATTAAAATCGTGCTAGGTACTACCAGCAATAATAACTAGTCATTCCGACAACTAGACGGTCAGTCAGTCCCGGCAAATTTTACTCAAACAGCTACAACTAATGTATACAAAAAAGAGTAAACAAAATATATAAAATAACCTTATATTATAACAATAATAAATAAATAAAAACAAAGCAAAAAAACAAAAAAAATAATTAAGGAAACTTGTTTATAAACAACGTCATCATACAATAAACATTAACAATTTCTACTAAGTAAAACCCATAACCCAGCAAACATAAATGCAACGAAAGTAAGACGTAATATTTTCTTTATACAAAATGAAAAAGTTTTTCAAATGAAGATCAAACAAAGATCGAATAGTTTTCTATACAAAACTTCATGATCGATTAAAGATCAATAAATTTTTTAACTAAAACTTTACTCTCAAAGTCTCTAAGGAACATTTCACGATCTTTCAACTTGTTTCTTTAATAAATCATTAACTTTTCTATAGAAAACTTATTGGTCTTTAATTGATCATGAAGTTTTCTATAAAAAAATTTATTGATTTTTATTGCATCGATCTTTAAGTGATAATGAGATTTTCCTTATTCGATCGCTACAGAAAACGGTTGCGGTTTTCAGTGATAATGAAGTTTTTTTTATAGAAAAAACGTTAATCATAAAGTTTCTATGGAAAATTTAACGATCTTAAATATATGATCGTTTAAAGATCAATAAGTTTTCTAACTAAAATTTTACAATCGAAGAATGAAAATTTATAGAAAATTGGATTTGAAACAATACAAATTTTTGGTCGATTACGATCGATATGTTTTCTTTACGATCTTTAAAAGGTCGATATGTTTTCTATACAAATCTTCACAAAAAATCTATAGAAATCTTTATGATCTCTAAAAGATCTATTAGTTTTATACATAAGACTTCACAATCGATTAACGATCTATTTCTAATACAATAATTTCTCTGGTTTTTTCACAATGTTTGCTGGGTTTATCTGTGTTTCTCTATAGAATCATAATCTCGTAAAAAGCATTCTAGTGTATATACAAATACAATATTCATCCGTATTATTACTATTGATATTTTAATTTGCACACAAAAGTGCAAATATTAGCACAACTATAAAATAAACTAAACCAAACTAACTAACTATGCATCGTATGGAGTCATCGTATGAATGAATGGATGTACACATATATGCCTTCATCTATTTACTCTTATAATAACTGACAAACTAACTAGAAAGCTTAATTATCTTAATAAGGGTATTCAGTAGCCTTATTTTAAAATTTTAAAGGTTTTTTCTTTAAATAAATCTTCATCATTGATTAATAATCAGTAGATTTGAAATCATTACGATCGATTGATAATTAAAAGAACAGAACAAGAGAAGAACTAGAACAGAAGTAAAACAGAAGTGAACTAGAACAGATCTAAAACAGAACAAAACTAGAACAGAACTAGAACAGAACTAGAACAGAACTAGAACAGAACTAGAACAGAACTAGAACAGAACTAGAACAGAACTAGAACAGAACTAGAACAGAACTAGAACAGAACTAGAACAGAACTAGAACAGAACTAAAACAGAACTAGAACTGAACCACAACTGAACTACAACTGAACTACAACTGAACTAGAACCGAACTAGAACAGAACTAGAACTGAACTAGAACTGAACTAGAACTGAACTAGAACTGAACTAGAACTGAACTAGAACTGAACTAGAACTGAACTAGAACTGAACTAGAACTGAACTAGAACTGAACTAGAACTGAACTAGAACTGAACTAGAACTGAAGTAGAACTGAACTAGAACTGAACTAGAACTGAACTAGAACTGAACTAGAACTGAACTCGAACAGAACTAGAACACAACTAGAATAGAAGAAGAATAGAACTAAAACAGAACTGGAACGATGATTAAGTTTTTTACAGAAGACTATCATCGATAAGATTTATATAGAGAAGATCAATTAGTTTATCTCAATCGATTAATAATCGATACGTTTTTTATAGAAAATTTTACGAACGTTAAGCTTTCTACAGATCAATAAGTTTTGTAAGGACATTTTTCTATGGAACACTACGAGGTCGTTTAATGATCTGCAAGTTTTCTATAGATAACTTTGCGATCGTTTTATGAACAATAAAATGTAATGATCGCTTTCCATAGAAAACGTCAAGATCATTTAATGTTTTCTATAAAATTCTTCAAGACCGTCTGTTGAAGAGTTTTTTGATACAAAATTTTACAATATTTAAGATTGCGATTAGCTTTTGTTTAAATTATTATTTCTATTATAAATAAAATACCTCAGATTTGCAACATATTTCTAACGAGGGCTGTTAGTTAAATGTTTTATGTGTAATGGATACATTACTCTAACATACAGCTGCGGAAACGGAAGTTTCTGAATGATTGATTACAATGTACAATAAAACCTTATTAAATTAAGCATTTAACAGGAAATTTCAAAAGAAAAAATGTTAATGCATAATTGAATTAATCAATTATTTATTTAATTTAATATTATGTAGTGGATATAAATCTTAATGAACATCTCGTAAATAATGTATTTTAGTTAATTTTTCAAAATCACTTGGTTTTGGCAAAAAATGTTAAATTTGAATCCTTATTTTAATTGTTTATTGTATTCTTAAAGGGTCAAAGATAATTTAGGGAGTAAATATGTTTAACACTCTTCTTATATTCAATTCAATTTATTTGCATACACTGTGAAAAATATTAAAACAAAAATTAGCATATTCTAAAAAAATATATTATTTAAAACAAAGACACAGAGCTTTATTCTAATCTACAATATTTAAATGTTTAAATATAATTTATTCAGCGTATATACTCTGAATAGAAAATGAATCATGAACAAAACGATTATTTTAAAAATAAAATGTTGGTTTAATGTTTATGACAATAAAAAAATCATTATAATATTTATTAAAAAAACTAAAGAAAAAAATCATAAAATTTATTTGTATATATTTGGTAACTTATAACTTTTATTGATAACAATTGATAGGCAGATGTCTTAAACTATTAAAATGTTAAAAATTTACTTATTTTAAATAATTCAACTAAAGTCTTAAATTTTAAATATTTGTTTTGTTTTACTATTTAAACTTCCTATTTATTTATTGAGATTATTTTACCATCAATCAGTCTTTTTAAAAAAATCATACTTTAATTTAGTTCATTTGATGAATACTTAAAATAAAAAAATGTGTACTTTAATTTTGTCCATAACATAAAACACATTTTATTTGCAACATTTGTCAAATTTCCCATTATTTAATTGTGTCAAATGAACTATACAATTTGACCTGAGCAATTATTTTTAATAAATTGCATGCTTTGATAATAGATAATTATGATTTTTTTGTTGCAAGAATTTTTGTTTAATAAGCTGAAAATTTCTGTAAATGTAAACACAAATTGTATTAAAAATTTGTGTCAAAGTAGCAAAAAGTAATTTATTGTAATTTGACATTAAATAAAGCAATTTTACCTGAACATATAAAGAAAAAGAACTAGATCAGAACTAGAACAGAACTAGAACAGAACTAGAACAGAACTAGAACAGAACTAGAACAGAACTAGAACAGAACTAGAACAGAACTAGAACAGAACT
>NC_060950.1:10496236-10501265 GCF_022045245.1 Lucilia cuprina
TCAGTTCTAGTTCAGTTCTAGTTCAGTTCTAGTTCAGTTCTAGTTCAGTTCTAGTTCAGTTCTAGTTCAGTTCTAGTTCAGTTCTAGTTCAGTTCTAGTTCATTTCCATTTCTAGTTCAGTTAATTTCTAGTTTACTTCTAGTATAATTCATTTATATTTTTAACTTACGATTGTAATATTTAATTTATATGAAAACAACAAAACTTACCTAAAAAGAAAGAAAAATGAAAATGTAATTAATAAAAAAATTTATTCAAATAAAATAAATATAATAAATATTAAGAAAAATTTTATAAATTCCCACAATCTCCCATTAAGTACAAAAATCAAGATAAATATAAATATTTATAGCTCTGGCCTAACATTTCTAGTAAATCCTTTCATATCTCAAGACATATGACGCAATATGAAAACAACAAATAATAAATAAATATTTATAAGAATTGTAAAACATTTCAAAAAGCCCAAGTAAATAATAAACCAATGAACCATAAAATAAACATAGTAGGTGGTTGACGCCAACTTAATATTGAGGCTTAAAATAAGCAATATTATTCTTAAGATTCTACTTAAATGGCATAATATTTCTATACATTTAAAAGTATAGAACATACGTAATAGATGACAAGGCTGAGGAGAACAAAACAAAAAGGATATAAAGGATATGTTATAAATATAAATAATAATTTATAAACAAATAGAAGAGAATTGCAAAAAAACAAAATACTTTAACAAAATTTAGCAAATTGAACTTTGAATTGTCTATTTTAGACACAAAACCTACTTGCCACAATACATCACACACACCCACCGTACCCACAAACGAACACCAACAAAATTTCAATTGGCAGGGGTTTGTTCTTATCAGCCAAGGTCAATTTCATCAAATTGTATTTCGAGTATTTTGTAGTATTTATTTTCGGTTTATTGCCAAAAACAAATCAAAATCAAAGAAGAGAAAAGAAAAGAAAAAAAGAAACAATCTCAACATACACAAACAAATTTTTAATCGAAAGTTTTGTAAACTTTTTGTTGCAAGTTAATCTTGTATCATAATATTTTTGGATTAAAGCCAAAACTATATGATCAAAAAAAAAAATAAGAAAAAATTGCTAACTCAACCTTCCAATTGAATTGAAGTGAAACAAACAATTTAAAGAGAATTTTGCTTTGTTGCAACAAACAAGTGTTTGTGGCTAGTAAGTGATTCAGTAATTAAAATAAACTACAAAAAAAAACATACTAAACATTAAAATTTTTATATAAACATATGAAAAAGTTTATAATTAAAAACATAAATATAAAAAAAAAACATTTTTGCTGCAGCGTGTTATATTAGATGTTTGTTAGCAAACTTGCAACATTTTACAAAACAAAATATGGCAAATATGTGAAAAGAAAACAAAGTTTTCTGACACATTACTGCAAAACTTAGACTTGTGGCAAAATTGTATTAAAAAGTCCTTAATTAGAAGTTAAAAGTAAAAAAAAGGGACAAGGTTGCAAGTGTTGCATTACGGCAGGGGATTAGTAGTAATAGTAGATTTAATATTGCTTTACAACTCCAGCTCTCAACAATGGGCTCTATATTGAGCTCTCTTTTACACGTACGTTAACTATCACAAGTTAAAAGAACAAACAATATCCATAACAGAGGGCTTATTTGCTCTCTCTCTCTCTCTTTTGTTGTCTAATAATTTCGCGAATCTTTTCACAATTGAAAATATTTTCATGACAAATTCCTCTCACAATGTTTTTGTAATAAATTTGTTTCTAAATTGTAGATGTGTTATACAATAACTTTATCTCACAATCAAAATGACAAATTCTACTCACAATTGTGAATCATTTCATAGAAAATTCGTATTACGATCGCGAATATGTTCATATCAAACTCTTTTCATTGTAATCATTGTGAATTCTTCAATATAACGATTTAAGGATTTATGAATTACTTTTACATCGCGTATATTTTCAAAATAAACTCTTTTTACAAGTCCAGATCTTCTCACAATCTTTTACACAACTCCAGATCTTCTCACGACAAACTCTTTTCATAATTTTGAATTTATCAAGAATATTTTCAAAACGAACACTTTCCTGTTATCGATTTATTTAAAAGAAAAATAATTTTACGATCATGATTCTATTTTGAAGTCATCTCACAACTGTAAATATTCGTCTCATAATGTGGATCATTTTAATCACAGATTTTCATATAAAACTTTTCTCACAAACATTTAATTTTGAACAGAATTGTTTAGCAAACGATAATATGTTCTGAACAAAAAAATTTCATTATAATGAATCATATCAAGAAAAATTTCAGACCAAACTGCTCTCAGATTCGAGAATAATTTTCTATATTCTGCGTTGAAACTGTTTCTAAAAGTTTATTCTTTTAGATTACAATACTTTCTTTGTTAAATCTTCTACTAATTGTGAACCATTCGCGAATATTCCTTTACAAAACCTATTTAATAATTGTATATATTTTTAATCATTTTTATCGAATTTTATCTCACGAATAGCTCACAAAAAAACCTTTCTCACAAACTAATAGATTCTTCCTAGAATCGTCGAACTTTTATAACAAATTCCTTTCACAATCGAGAATTACAATTACGGATCATTTTTATCACAATTTTTCATATGAAACTTTTCTCACAATATAGAAAACAATATAATTGTACAATCGAGAATATATTCCGGACATACTCTTTTCACTGCTTTAAATCTTATCAAGAATAATTTCTAACCAAATTTCTGTCGAATTCGAGATAAATTGTCTCTTAAAATTTTTTAAGAGATTCACCTCACATTAATGAATAGTTCACAAAAAACCCACGAATGTTCTAATAAATTCTTCTTACAATCGTTGGAATTTTATAACAAATCGAGAATATTTAATAATCTCATTTTAAACTCTTTATAACAGTTGATCCTTTAAGAACACAATCACACAACTAGTTAATACTTTCTTTGTTTAATCTTCTGATAGAAAACTCTCTTAATAGTTGTGAATATTTTTAATATTTTTTAAATAAAATCACTTTACATTCGAGAAAATACCCCAAAAAAGTAAACACACTTTTATTTTCATTACCATTTTTCATGTGAAACTGTTGTTTGAAACATCTTATCATTCGCGAATATTCCTATACAATAGTTGTACCTATCTTTCAATAGTTGTATGTTCGCGAATATTCCTTTACAAAAATCTTTCAATAGTTGTATATGTTTTCAATATTTTTTAAAGAAATGCATCTTGAATTCGCGAATAATTCACAAAAAACTCTTTTAACAAATTTTCGAATAAATTATTTTTTACATTCGTTGATCTTTTATAACAAATTCCTCTCATAATCGCGAATATTTTTATTCAAACTCCTTTTTAACTACATATTACAGTTTTATGAAAGACAAATTCTTAATTATAATTCTTTTCATAGACGAACGGACATTATATTCGTTTGAAATCACAAACACTGTTTGTCTCACATTCGAGAATATATTCATGCAAAACTCTTAACCAAAATGGCAACAATTACAGAATATTATTTTAGCAAACTCTTCTCTCTTTAGTAAATATATGTATGTAGTTTTATATGATACTTTTCATACACTAACGGACATAATATTCGTTTGAAATCACAAACACTTTTCGTCTCACGTTCGACAGGAATGTTAACAATTTGAGAACATTTTTATAGCAAACTTTTTATCTTTGGTTAATATTTGTCTTTCAATACCAGATTGGTGTTATGCTCGAAAATGATTTCATACCAACCTCGACATAATATTGTTACAAAGATCACGCGAATACTTATGTATCAAACTTTTTTCATATTCGATACTTTTTCATTCTCATTTTAACCAAATTCATTATTGTGAATCTTTTTTTTTACTGAATCACAACTAACAATCGGTAACATATTCACGCAAAACTCTTTCTACAATAATGGATCTTTCGAGAACTCTTCTCATAACAAACTCTTCTCACTATTGCCGATCTAATTCTATAAAATAAAACACACATGAATACGTGTTTATTCATCCGTAAAAAAATGAACGAATCTTAAATGAAAAACTCTCACTCAATTGTGAATCTATCGAGAATAATTTCTTGCGAAACTGTTTATTTCCCTGTAACATCTATAACATCTCTAATAATTGTATTCAACCTTTTTTTTTTGTATTAAATTACACAAAATATCTATATTAAATTGTTTCCGACTCACAAACAAACAAATAACTAAAGATATGCATCAAATATTTTATTAAAAGTCAAAAAAAAAAATATGAATAAAAATAAAACAAAGTAATTTTTGCTCTAGCAAATTTTCCATTTCAACGCCATTTCAAGGATGAGTTAAGAAAAGATAAAAACATGAAAACGACTGACTAAATCTAAGAATAGAAAAAAAAACGACAAAGAATAATAATAAATAAGCATGTCTTTTGCAGTAAAAATTGTTAAAAGAAATATTTATATGCGAAAATTATTCTACTAGCGACAAAAATACACAGAGGAAAATGAGGCTGTTCTAAAACTCTACTATGAGTTCTGATCCTTCGAACCATATTACAAAACTTAAATGTATTAAAAATTTTACTTATTTTCTTTATATACTAGTTCTTTTTACTTTTTACTGATTTTAAGCAAATAGATGTTTATTAAAATTTGTTTTCTTTCAGTGTTTTTTATGTTTGTAATTTTTTTCCAAAAGCAATACAATATTCAATATTTATTCTATTGTTTACCACTCAAAAACTGAAGCTGTCTTTCGGAAATTTTGCCATATTAAATGTATGCTTTCATTTCAGCGATGCCATTAAAAGGATATAACATACCAACACCCTCTAATTCTAACGACTACAGTGTAGACTAAAACTTGCTCTATAAATGGATAGTTCAGATCTAGTTCTAGTTCAGTACTAGTTCAGTTCTAGTTCAGTTCTAGTTCAGTTCTAGTTCAGTTCTAGTTCAGTTCTAGTTCAGTTCTAGTTCAGTTCTAGTTCAGTTCT
>NC_060950.1:10501585-10501866 GCF_022045245.1 Lucilia cuprina
CTGTTCTAGTTCTGTTCTAGTTCTGTTCTAGTTCTGTTCTAGTTCTGTTCTAGTTCTGTTCTAGTTCTGTTCTAGTTCTGTTCTAGTTCTGTTATAGTTCTGTTCTAGATTTATTCTAGTTCTGTTCTAGTTCTGTTCTAGTTCTGTTCTAGTTCTGTTCTAGTTCTGTTCTTGTTCTGTTCTAGCTTTGTTCTAGTTCTGTTCTAGTTCTGTTCTAGTTCTGTTCTAGTTCTGTTCTAGTTCTGTTCTAGTTCTGTTCTAGTTCTGTTCTAGTTCTGTTC
>NC_060950.1:10502151-10503607 GCF_022045245.1 Lucilia cuprina
GTTCTAGTTCTGTTCTAGTTCTGTTCTAGTTCTGTTCTAGTTCTGTTCTAGTTCTGTTCTAGTTCTGTTCTAGTTCTGTTCTAGTTCTGTTATATTTCTGTTCTAGTTTTATTCTAGTTCTGTTCTAGTTCTAGTTCTGTTCTTGTTCTAGTTCTGTTCTAGTTCTGTTATAGTTCTGTTCTAATTCTGTTCTAGTTCTGTTCTAGTTCTGTTCTAGTTCTGTTCTAGTTCTGTTCTAGTTCCGTTCTAGTTCTGTTCTAGTTCTGTTCTAGTTCTGTTCTAGTTCTGTTCTAGTTCTGTTCTAGTTCTGTTCTAGTTCTGTTCTAGTTCTGTTCTAGTTCAGTTCTAGTTCTGTTCTAGCTCTGTTCTAGTTTTGTTCTAGTTCTGTTCTTGTTCTAGTTTTGTTCTAGTTCTTTAAAACGTGAGTTTTTAGTAAAAAATAATTTTTAGTAAAAAAAAATTATATAGAAAATTTAAGTTTGGTCTCTTGATTTAATATATTTTGTCATTGACAGTAAATATCCATTTTTTGCAAGTCACAATATAAAACCAACAAAAATAAAACATGACATTACACAACGGGAAACAATTTTGCTAGTATATTTTTTGTTCCAGTTTTATTTTTTATTTAATTCCTCTATATTTTAGCTTGTACATGACAGTTACCAAGTCTCTTGACTTTTTTCTATGTAATGTTTTTTATTTATATTTATTTAAAAACATACTTTTTTGTTGTTGTTTCGTTATATATTTTACAACAATTGTTAGATATACATATAACATTTTAAAAAATATTTACATATAACATACAACAAAATGAAAATGTTAGAAATGAGCAAAAAAGAGCGTTGGCTGGTTTTAGCAAAATTAAAAGAAAAAAAATACATAACATACCAATAACAACAAAAAGTGGTATTAGTAATTTTTAGACCCAGTTCTATTTTGTGTGGGTTGTTATCTTAGCAAAAATATAATTTATTTGTATATTTGCTGCTGATGTTTGTTGTGACAATATTCGACTAGCGAGTACTTTGTCATACAATTGTATGAAGTTTTTAAAAAAAATGGGTTGAGTCATATTGTTTTGTTGCAAATGATTTATGTATAAAATAGAGAAATTTAAGTTTTTTAAATATTGGAAAAAATTTAAATTTTAAGATTCATTTAGTTATTGTTTTTAATTTTTAAATATTTTTATTGCTTTTAAAATTTTTCATCTGTTAAAGTTTGAGATTTTAGTAATTTTATGAAATTTTTCGGTTTGTTTCGTGTTTGTATATGAAGTTCTGCACTATTTAGCAAAAGCTTTTATACTTTTGTTTAGCCATTTCATCAAAATTATATAGATTCTATAGTCTAGTCTGTAGTCTAGTCTATAGTCTAGTCTGTAGTCTAGTCTATAGTCTAGTCTATAGTCTAGTCTATAGTCTAGTCTATAGTCTAGTCTATAGTCTAG
>NC_060950.1:10503707-10505749 GCF_022045245.1 Lucilia cuprina
CTAGAACAGAACTAGAACAGAACTAGAACAGAACTAGAACAGAACTAGAACTAGAACTGAACTAGAACTGAACTAGAACTGAACTAGAACTGAACTAGAACTGAACTAAAACTGAACTAGAACTGAACTGGAACAGAACTTAAATTGAAATAGAGTGAAGAATGAGTTTATCCAAAAAAAAAAAAAAATAATATTCGAAACTTTTTGTAGGGCAATTTTAATTTAAATCATTTTCAATAAATTTTATGTAAAAAATAATATTAAAGAAATTCTTTATTAAAAACTAATTAAATATAAAAAGCCATTTGCTACCACAAAGTACTTTTAAAATACTTCATAGTACTTTACATTGTATACTTTACATTTTATGTTCATATGTACCATGTGAATTGCTAATTTAGTAATAATTATTATTATTTTGTTTTGCTGTTAAAGTATAAACAACTTGTTTTACTTTACACTTTAGTACACATTATTAATAATTAGTAGGTCATCAGTTAATTAACGTGTATAGTTAAGTAGTATTTTGTATTTTATATTTTTTCTGTAACATCTATACTTATTTTGTTGATTTTGTGTTAATTTTGTGTTTTCTGTCGTAAAAAAAGATCCGACAAGTTGTAAAAATTTATCGTTTTTTATGGATGTTGGTTTGTAGTAGTTTGTGTATTTAAATGTGACATTTATATTTGTAAACAAATATGTCCATTTATAGGTAAAGTTTAAACGTTAACAGATTAACACTATAAATATTTAACTAAATGTGTTAAACTGTGCTTAAGCTATAGTTTTAATGTGTCACTTTAAGGTGACATTTATAAAATTAAGAAACCTTAGAAACTTGTTAAGCTCTTTGTTTTGTAATCTAATTTTGTTCGCAATTGAGATATGGTGAACCCCAAGTGAACTGGATATTTGGGAATTTATTATTCAAAACACGTGTATTACAAAAAGTATCAAAATGAATCTTGTAAATGTCAAAATTTGACATATTTACACCCATGTGATATGTGCCAAAAGAAACGTAATAACCCTAGTATAATGAAATATTTATTAGTTTTGAATTTAAGCCAATATTTTAGTTATTCAGACAAAGACTTCAATTTATCAAATATATGCGATAAAACAATAGGAAATAAACAAAATCAATAAATTTTAAAAAAAAAATTCAAACAAAACATATGCTGATAAAATTACGTCTCAACTAGTTAATTATGGCTTAAGTTTTTAACACAGAATTTAAATTGCAAAACACCCAAACACTAACACAATATAAAAATTGTTAAGTTCTCAAAAACCCAATTCTGTTGGGGCATATAAAATATATATATATATATACGAGAGAATAAAATGAATGCTATTGCATGAAATATGATTTGAATGCATGGCATTGTTTTAAAATTTATTTAAGTTTTAAATGAATTCCCTTAAGGCGTGTTTAATTTACTCCTACTATTTATACATTTTTCATTTATTTTTCTCATTATTTTTTTTGCAACGTTACAAGATAAAAACTTAAAAAAAAACACTCTAAAGCATTTACATGACACGGTCTCCAATTTATGATGTCGTGTAAATGTGTTCCAACAATTAATGTTGGTGGAAATTTATTTCAAAGACCTATTTGTATTTATTTTGTTAATTTAGCTTTTGCTAAATGCATGATATTTAAGAGATGTATTTAATATTCGTATTTGTCTTTGGATTTTAAAATACACGTACACGTTCTCAAAGGAAAATATAGAACATTAGATTTAGAAATGACATTTTGAAATATGAGAAGAATTGTGTACTGTTGGGAAAATAGAGTTTTACTTTTAAAAATTTGTATCGCTTAAAAGCATTCCGCCAGATAATTAGTTTAGACAGACAATTTTTAAAATAATTTTTATGTTCGTTGAAGTAATAGATGTATTTTAGTTCTGTTCTAGTTGTGTCCTAGTTCTGTTCTAGTTCTGTTCTAGTTCTGTTCTAGTTCTGTTCTAGTTCTGTTCTAGTTCTGTTCTAGTTCTGTTCTAGTTCTGTTCTAGTTCTGTTCTAGT
>NC_060950.1:10506040-10506270 GCF_022045245.1 Lucilia cuprina
TCTAGTTCTGTTCTAGTTCTGTTCTAGTTCTGTTCTAGTTCTGTTCTAGTTCTGTTCTAGTTCTGTTCTACTTCTGTTCTAGTTCTGTTCTAGTTCTGTTCTGTTCTATTCTAGTTCTGTTCTGTTCTATTCTTGTTCTGTTCTAGTTCTGTTCTAGTTCTGTTCTAGTTCTGTTCTAGTTCTGTTCTAGTTCTGTTCTAGTTCTGTTCTAGTTCTGTTCTAGTTCTGTT
>NC_060950.1:10506491-10506766 GCF_022045245.1 Lucilia cuprina
TTCTAGTTCTGTTCTAGTTCTGTTCTAGTTCTGTTCTAGTTCTGTTCTAGTTCTGTTCTAGTTCTGTTCTGTTCTAGTTCTAGTTCTGTTCTGTTCTAGTTCTGTTCTAGTTCTGTTCTAGTTCTGTTCTAGTACTGTTCTAGTTCTGTTCAAGTTCTGTTCTAGTTTGTTCTATTCTGTTCTAGTTCTGTTCTAGTTCTGTTCTAGTTCTGTTCTAGTTCTGTTCTAGTTCTGTTCTAGTTCTGTTCTAGTTCTGTTCTAGTTCTGTTCTAGTT
>NC_060950.1:10506866-10514967 GCF_022045245.1 Lucilia cuprina
GACTAAACTATAGACTAAACTATAGACTAGACTATAGACTAGACTATAGACTAGACTATAGACTAGACTAAAGACTAGACTATAGACTAGACTATAGACTAGACTATATACTAGACTATAGACTAAACTATATACTATACAGATTGTCTACTGCTATATTTCTCGATAACAAAAAGTACTAAAGTTCGCAATTTTCCATACCTGATGTATAGCATTTAATGTTTGCCACATGCATATATGTATTTCATCTATTTTTTATATAAAAATTCTATATAAAAAATTGTATCTACACATTTGTTTGCACTTGTTTGCATCATGATAAACCAGTTTGTTGAACTGTTTGGATATTTGCAATTTGTTGTTGTTTCTTCTTTAGCATGTGATTGGTAATACAGTTATTTTCTATCTTTTAGTTACTGACACGAATCAATCAATTATTCAATAAATATTGAATTAAAAATTCGTTATAAAATAAATATTTTTGATTTAAATGTAAAACGTATATAAAAAGATAAATTGATAAATTCAATCATAAAAATAGGGTTATTAAATATATCCGTGTTTGTTGGTTGTACAAAATAAATACAATTTCTATGAAAAGAATAAAAAATATTATTGTTACAACAATAACGAGAACTGAACGGGTTTATTCTGTTTCTCAACAACTTCATTTATGTCCCGATATTAACAAAATCCAAACATTTTTCTAGAAGTCATGTTAAATCAAATTCCAAAAAATTATTTCATAGTAAATCCAAATTTCAATTAAGTTCAAATTAAATTGCAATATACAAATAAAAATATCCTAAATTAATAGACCTAACAAACTCAAAGAAAATAATATATTTAAACAAAATTGATTGTTTTATGTATCCTTTTTCTTCCTTTTCTAAATTCACTTTAAAGATTTTTGACTAAAAATTACCCTTTTTTAATTCAAGTACTACTACTACTTACTACATACTAACACAAGTACTCTATAGTTGATTTCAAGGAATACTTAGAAATGATAGTGCCTCTCAAGTTACGCACTTTAATTTAACAATTCTTTACTCAATATTTTCATGTTCAAGGGAGAATTTTATATATTCCATTCTGCTTTTAGTGTTTCGCATACATATATCTATTGCAATATTTGTATTCGTATTTTTCCTCATTTTTGTAACATATACCCATTGAGATTTAAAGTAGTTTCCCTTTACTAGGCTGTATACTCTTCAGCTCCAGTATTATGCCAAGTGTTTGAAAGGATTTCTAAGGAGAGTAAAAGTTTATGTTTGTCCTAAAGTATAGGTTATAGAGACCATAGCTAAAATAAACAAAATCCTTTGTTTATTATATATGTTTATTATTCGTGAATGAAAAGAGTCTTGCAAAAATGTAGTAGGAACCAGGCATGGAACATTTAAATTTAAAAAGTACTAACTTTTTCCTATCTATGCATAAAATAGATAAAATGGACTATAGACTGAAGTAAACATGGACTATAGTCTGAACTTTAGACTAGCCTAGAGAATAGACTATAGATCCGACTAAACTAAAAGCAAGACTATAGACCAGACTATAGACTAGGCTATAGACCAGACTATAGACTAGGCTATAGACAAGACTATAGACTAGACTATAGACTAGACTATAGACCAGACTATAGACTAGACTATAGACTAGACCATAGACTAGACTATAGACTAGACTATAGACTAGACTATAGACTAGACTATAGACTAGACTATAGACTAGACTATAGACTAGACTATAGACTAGACTATAGACTAGACTATAGACTAGACTATAGACTAGACTATAGACTAGACTATAGACTAGACTATAGACTAGACTATAGACTAGACTATAGACTAGACTATAGACTAGACTATAGACTAGACTATAGACTAGACTATAGACTAGACCATAGACTAGACTATAGACTAGACTATAGACTAGACTATAGACTAGACTATAGACTAGACTATAGACTAGACTATAGACTAGACTATAGACTAGACTATAGACTAGACTATAGACTAGACTATAGACTAGACTATAGACTAGACTATAGACTAGACTTTATACTAGACTATAGACTAGACTATAGACTAGACTATAGACTAGACTATAGACTAGACTATAGACTAGACTATAGACTAGACTATAGACTAGACAATAGACTAGACTATAGACTAGACTATAGACTAGACTATAGACTAGACTATAGACTAGACTATAGACTAGACTATAGACTAGACTATAGACTAGACTATAGACTAGACTATAGACTAGACTATAGACTAGTATAGACTAGACTATAGACTAGACTATAGACTAGACTATAGACTAGACTATAGACTAGACTATAGACTAGACTATAGACTAGACTATAGACTAGACTATAGACTAGACTATAGACTAGACTATAGACTAGACTATAGACTAGACTATAGACTAGACTATAGACTAGACTATAGACTAGACTATAGACTAGACTATAGACTAGACTATAGACTAGACTATAGACTAGACTATAGACTAGACTATAGACTAGACTATAGACTAGACTATAGACTAGACTATAGACTAGACTATAGACTAGACTATAGACTAGACTATAGACTAGACTATAGACTAGACTATAGACTAGACTATAGACTAGACTATAGACTAGACTATAGACCAGACTATAGACTAGACTATAGACTAGACTATAGACTAGACTATAGACTAGACTATAGACTAGACTATAGACTAGACTATAGACTAGACTATAGACTAGACTATAGACTAGATTACAGACTAAACTATAAACTTGATTATCAATATGTGGAATACTTATCAATCGTGTTCCAAAAATAACTACAAAAGTGCTAAATTTTCCATCCCTGCAATAAACTAAATATGCTGCGAGTTAACTAACAAATTTACTGCAAAAAGGGGGAATATTTAATTTAAGAAATAAGGGAAACATTCCAAGGTTTAATCTACGTTTAGTCAGAGATTTTTAAAAGGTTTCATTTTAATTAAATTCGAAGTAATATTAACTCCTTTTTTATTCTGGAGTAATTAAATAATATTTGTAATATTACTAAAAAATTAAATTTAATTACAACCAAGGAAACTATAAATATATTAATTTAGTTTTAAATATCAAAAGTGCTGTTGTATTAATTAAATTCGAATATGAAATTAGTAATCAGAACAGATGTTACATTCTAAAATATTTTTGCAGAATCTCAAAATTTTAATCTTCATTTCCACTAGTTTAGTTTCAGTAAAATATAAAAATATTTACTCTACTGATAACTTGACATTTAATGTTATTAATCTAAATAAATAAATAAATATTTAAATATAAAATATTGTCGCTGAAATTTATTTGATGTATTCAATTAATTAAATATATACATATTTTTTTTTTGCTTTATCATTAAATTTATTAAAATCTTTCATCAGCAGCTTATAGTAATAGACACTAGTAAATACATATAAACATACATACAAACATTCTTTCCCATAAATATTTTATAAACATTTCTAATTACGTTTCGAAAACTAACAAATGTACGAGGCATGTTCTATCAAATATTAGAAAAATTAAATGTTAAAATAATTTGAAATGTGCATCGAAAGAAGCCCAAGTGTCAACGTACAGTTTATTTGCTTGTGTAATATTAAGAAAACTGACAAATGGAATGTAAATATTTGTCTCAAATCAACAAATTATTATTTTTGTTAATGGAAAATTCACAATGTTGTATTTATTATTTAAAATATAAACATATGTATGTGTCTGTATATTTTTTATTTGTTAATATTCTAAGTAAATTTGACTTTCATTGTCATCTTGTTAAACTTGTTAATTTAATAGTTTAAAATAAAAATGTTGAAAACAATCATGAATTTTTAATAAATATTTTCGATTTGATTAGTTTTAGTTCAAGTCCAGTTGAGTTCTAGTTCAGTTCTAGTTGAGTTCTAATTCAGTTCTAGTTCAGTTCTAGTTGAGTTTTAGTTGAGTTCTAGTTCAGTTCTAGTTCAGTTCTAGTTCAGTTCTAGTTCAGTTCTAGTTCAGTTCTAGTTCAGTTCTAGTTCAGTTCTAGTTCAGTTCTAGTTCAGTTCTAGTTCAGTTCTAGTTCAGTTCTAGTTCAGTTCTAGTTCAGTTCTAGTTCAGTTCTAGTTCAGTTCTAGTTCAGTTCTAGTTCAGTTCCAGTTCAGTTCTAGTTCAGTTCTAGTTCAGTTCTAGTTCAGTTCTAGTTCAGTTCTAGTTCAGTTCTAGTTCAGTTCTAGTTCAGATCTAGTTCAGTTCTAGTTCAGTTCTAGTTTAGTTCTAGTTCAGTTCTAGTTCAGCTCTAGTTCAGTTCTAGTTCAGTTCTAGTTCAGTTCTGTTCAGTTCTAGTTCAGTTCTAGTTCAGTTCTAGTTCAGTTCTAGTTCAGTTCTAGTTCAGTTCTAGTTCAGTTCTAGTTCAGTTCTAGTTCAGTTCTAGTTCAGTTCTAGTTCAGTTCTAGTTCAGTTCTAGTTCAGTTCTAGTTCAGTTCTAGTTCAGTTCTAGTTCAGTTCTAGTTCAGTTCTAGTTCAGTTCTAGTTCAGTTCTAGTTCAGTTCTAGTTCAGTTCTAGTTCAGTTCTAGTTCAGTTCTAGTTCAGTTCTAGTTCAGTTCTAGTTCAGTTCTAGTTCAGTTCTAGTTCAGTTCTAGTTCAGTTCTAGTTCAGTTCTAGTTCAGTTCTAGTTCAGTTCTAGTTCAGTTCTAGTTCAGTTCTAGTTCAGTTCTAGTTCAGTTCTAGTTCAGTTCTAGTTCAGTTCTAGTTCAGTTCTAGTTCAGTTCTAGTTCAGTTCTAGTTCAGTTCTAGTTCAGTTCTAGTTCAGTTCTAGTTCAGTTCTAGTTCAGTTCTAGTTCAGTTCTAGTTCAGTTCTAGTTCAGTTCTAGTTCAGTTCTAGTTCAGTTCTAGTTCAGTTCTAGTTCAGTTCTAGTTCAGTTCTAGTTCAGTTCTAGTTCAGTTCTAGTTCAGTTCTAGTTCAGTTCTAGTTCAGTTCTAGTTCAGTTCTAGTTCAGTTCTAGTTCAGTTCTAGTTCAGTTCTAGTTCAGTTCTAGTTCAGTTCTAGTTCAGTTCTAGTTCAGTTCTAGTTCAGTTCTAGTTCAGTTCTAGTTCAGTTCTAGTTCAGTTCTAGTTCAGTTCTAGTTCAGTTCTAGTTCAGTTCTAGTTCAGTTCTAGTTCAGTTCTAGTTCAGTTCTAGTTCAGTTCTAGTTCAGTTCTAGTTCAGTTCTAGTTCAGTTCTAGTTCAGTTCTAGTTCAGTTCTAGTTCAGTTCTAGTTCAGTTCTAGTTCAGTTCTAGTTCAGTTCTAGTTCAGTTCTAGTTCAGTTCTAGTTCAGTTCTAGTTCAGTTCTAGTTCAGTTCTAGTTCAGTTCTAGTTCAGTTCTAGTTCAGTTCTAGTTCAGTTCTAGTTCAGTTCTAGTTCAGTTCTAGTTCAGTTCTAGTTCAGTTCTAGTTCAGTTCTAGTTCAGTTCTAGTTCAGTTCTAGTTCAGTTCTAGTTCAGTTCTAGTTCAGTTCTAGTTCAGTTCTAGTTCAGTTCTAGTTCAGTTCTAGTTCAGTTCTAGTTCAGTTCTAACTGGATAATAACTGGATAAATGTAATATCTTAGTCGTTATTCCTCCCACTATCATCATCACATTTTTTTACCGCGGTAATATCTTTACGGACTCCTATATTTACTGTATGACTTTGTATATATGTACATGCATAAAAGGATTATCTAATAAATGTCACCACTACAATAAATAAGTGACAAGCAGCGAGTAAAAAATATTGTGTTGTATGCTATGGAAACAACATTAGAAATAGAAAATAACTATGACACAAAAAAGTAAGTATGTATATCTCCACGTAAGAGCTTATACTAATGTCCATGTAAAGGCGTTGAAGTGGTAACAGCGAAAAAAAAGGAAAAGAATAATGTTAAAAAAATCCACGTAATTATTCTATAATAGTCTGGTTGTACTGCCTCATGTCCGTCTGAAACGTTTTGTCTGTATATTGTAATATAATAAAGAAAAAGAACATTATTGCGCTGTTGATTAAATTAATTGACTTATGTGTGACTGATAGATAGACTATTTATTCTATTTATTGGGTTCAATATGTTCCAATGAACTAAGTGTTGAGAAGAGTTTTATAATAAATAATATGATTTGCAGTAACAATATTTAATAATACTTGAGAGTGTATAATTTTGTCAGCTGTCAAAGTAAATAACAGCTGTTTAGGAAGTGCATCATGGGAGGGGGTGGTTTCTCAAAAAGGATCTGATAATTTAACTAGAATTAAACTAAAACTGATTTAGGATTAAATAAAATTGCTGAATTAATATAAAATTCTTCTCTTCTACTCTGAAAATAGCAAAGTCTTTAAATAATCTGATAAAGTCCTTAAACACTTGATTTAAACTTACCATATGGTAGTCAATTTAAAAAAATAAAAAAAAAAATGTTGTGATTTATATCGTTTCAAAATTTTCCATTCTCTAGCTATTGCATACATATTTTTAGTTTCTCTCTATGGTTTCTTTTCATATTATTTTTCTATTATTGATTTCTCTCTTAAAGGGCTTTAAATGTTCAAATTATATGAGTTGTATATAATTTTTAGTCTGGCTCCTGTACGGAGAACATAAGGCCATGTTATATGTATATATATATTTTGTTTCTTGGGGTATTATATTGTTGTGAACATTTTTATTTTTATTTTATTACATTTCTTCTTCGTTCACTTAGAGGAAATTGTATTTTCTTGTCATTTTATTATTTGTTTTAGTTTTACTCTACTCGCACTCAGTTTCATTACACTTAGAAGCAATTATTTTATAGTTGTGGTATTGGTTAGTTTTCCCAAGTTGTAGAGGGGTCTCAGTTGAGAAAAATAAGAAAGATGTATAGACCACCATATTACTGCTGGATTAGTATTAGGACCAATACTTCCATTTTGGTTTTTGTCTCGCTAAAAAGTATTTTTTGTTGATCATTCATGAATAGAGAGTGTAACTAAAAAGCAAGAGAGCTCTTTGTCAATCACTGTTCTAAGCTAAAGAACTATTTAGCAAAGTGATTTTGTGACTAATAAAATTCCATAAAATGTATTAAAACTTTTGCTTGAAAATTTACGTTGTTTCTGAAACCCCTTAAATTTTAGTTCAGCTTGTGTTCGTATCACCACAATGTTCAATATATTAAAAGAGAAAATTCTACCGCTATTCAGACTTATTTGATTCCTAATGTTTGTTATTTTCAGTTTATGTTTATATAGAAAATTAATCTATTTATATTGATTTCTTCATGAAAACATATTGAAGTTAATGAGGTTTAATAATTCACATTTTATAAAGCAAAATTATAAAATTTGTAAAATGTATATTCATTAATGTTTAAGTTAGTTTTTTTGGTACTAAATAAGGTAAGAAAGTCCCAACGAATAAGGTGCAATAAACATATAAGCAATATCAAGCAAATTTGTGTAGTTAAGCTGAATACCAAAGAGAATGCTCTGCATAGAGCGAATGAAGTAGTTTTGGTATCGACTCGTCTGGTTTGTCAGGCTTTGAAAAAAGATCTCATACACTTGAGGTTATTGTGATGGATCTGTTTTTCTTAGCAACCCACCAAAAACACGGAAATGGTTGTAACCATTTACTTTTCAATGACTATTCACATACGGTCTGCATTACTTTGAAATACTCTTATAATCACTTTCTTTTAATCTGATATAGAAGTACTTTATTTTCGGATATGTAGTTGCACATTTAATTGTGTGTTAACTAACTAACTAGCTAACTAACTAACTAACTAACTAACTAACTAACTAACTAACTAACTAACTCACTAACTAACTAACTAACTAACTAACTAACTCACTAACTAATTATCTATTTCTCTATTTCTCTATCTATCTATGTATCTATATCTATCTATCAATCTATCTATCTATCTATCTATCTATCTATCTATCTACCTATCTATCTATCTATCTATCTATCTATCTATCTATCTATCTATCTATCTAACTAACTAACTAACTATCTATCTATCTATCTATCTATCTATCTATCTATCTATCTAT
>NC_060950.1:10515067-10522340 GCF_022045245.1 Lucilia cuprina
CTATCTATCTATCTATCAATCTATCTATCTATCTATCTATCTATCTATCTATCTATCTATCTATCTATCAATCTATCTATCTATCTATCTATCTATCTATCTATCTACCTTTCTATCTATCTATCTATCTTTCTAAATAATTCCTTAATAATGACAAAGAATGGTTCATTAATTACTTAACACATCACCGGTAATGTAGCGTGAAGACATTTATCACATTGGTAGTAGTCAAGCATATGGACAGTTTTATTCAGATATCATTTAAGAAATACAAGTGTTTTTTATTCAAGATCGGTTGATAAGTCAACATTTGTGATATATCTTACATAGAATACCAAGTTCCCTCTATGTAATTCAGGTTCAATCTCATTTTAAATATTTTACTTACAAATACTGTTATTATTTTTATAAATAATTATTAAACGGTTCAAGTAGGGACACTTACCTAAAAAGATACAAGTAGAGAAAAAGATACATTAATTTAAGAATGCAATAAAATTATAATAAACATAATTAAATGATAAATATACTAATACATTCAAAGATTACAATTCTACTTAGATTTCAAATGCTTGACCTCATTATTTATTGGGTTAGTTGAATGGCAACATAAAATCATTTTTAATTAAATATAATTTTTTTGAACCTTAATATTTTCTTAATAAAAAAAAAACTGTTTCTGAATGACATATAATTCCAGTAAAAATTATTTATTTGTTTTTATCGAATATTAACAAAAGTTTAACAAACTCAAACATTCCTCGAATATTATTTATCAAATACAGACTGCTGCAGCAAAATTGTAATTTCCTTTTATTTTTGGGGGCAACAACAAAAAAAATTCATGGAAATTTGCAAATTAAACACACTTTTATTCATAAATTTTAATCTTTAAACAAATTTTTGTTGCTGTCGCTAGATGGTACGTGTTTAATCAAAGTTGTTGACTTCTTGTGAGATTTTCCAAAAAACATTTTTTCAAATTTTAAATTTGTTTAAAATGCCATTTGACGATGATGATGAGTAATAAATTATAAAACAAGGAAAAAAATAAACAACCATCTTATAAAAATTATGATTTTTATATACAATTAAAAATATTAATTAAGATAAGAAAGAAAGAAATGTTTGTTTAATGCGAAATACATAAAAATTAATTATAACAAATTCTAACACATTTCTAATTTTTATGGTTTCTTTAAATTTAATTTGTATATAAAAATCCTATTCTATATTTAGATTTAATTAAAGTGAATAATTATAATTAACACGCTTCTAAAGTCCAAGTCCAAAAAAGGTAATAAATAATACTTTCAAGGTTTTTGTTTTGCAAACAAATTTTAAATAATTAATGTTTTACTTGCAATTCTTAGCAACTTTTTCTAAAGCTTTCTATTCTATTTCTAAAAATCTAGACAATATTATCATAAAAAAAGTTTCAGCAAATCTGTGAATTTTTCTTTAGTTACAAGCAACTTTTCTAAAGAAAACATGTCACACCGTTGAATGGCTTCCCTTTGAAAAAAATCTTGTCATGATTGCGAGCAACTTTCTCTAGATTCTGAGCAAATTTTTTCTAAATTCTGAGCAACTGTTTTTACAAAAGAGAACTGTGAGAAAGTTTTCTGAAAAAAAAAACTTTTCTAATGAAAATATGTCACAACGATGAATGGCTTCTCTTTGAAAAAAAATCTTGTCATAATTGCGAGCAACTTTTCTCTAGATTCTGAGCAAGTTTTGTCTAAATTCTGAGCAACTTTTTTTACAAAAGAGAACTGTGAGAAAGTTTTCTGAAGAAAATTTTTTCGAAAACTTGCCATATAATATATCAGTTGTGAGCAACTTTGAACAACTTTTCTCTAGAAAACTTGTCATAATTATGAGCAACTTTCCATAATTATGACCAATATTGTCAACAACTTTTCTCTAAGAAAATTGCTGTAATTGTAAGCAACTTTTGTATAGAAAACTTGTCGCAATTGTAAGCAACTTTTGTACAGAAATCTTGTCACAATTGTAAGCAACTTTTCTATAGAAAATTTGTCATAATTATTGGCAACTTCTCTATAGAAAACTTGTCCCAATTATAAACAGAAAACTTATCACAATTTTAAGCAACTTTTCTATAGAAAACTTGTCACAATTGTGAGCAACTTTTCTCTAGAAACTTGTCACAATTGTGAGCAACTTTTCTCTAGAAAACTTGTCACAATTGTGAGCAACTTTTCTCTAGAAAACTTGTCACAATTGTGAGCAACTTTTCTCTAGAAAACTTGTCACAATTGTGAGCAACTTTTCTCTAGAAAACTTGTCACAATTTCAAGCAACTTTTCTTTAGAAAATTGATCAACGTGGTGAGCAACTTTTCTCTAGGAAACTTATCACGATTTTGAGCAACTTTTTTCTAGAAAACTTCTAACAATTGTGAGCAACTTTTCTATAGACAACATGGCACAATTGTAAGCAACTTTTCTATAAAAAACTTTTCACAATTGTAAGCAACTTTTTTATCAAAAAGCTTGTCACCATTGTGAGAAACTCTTTAGAAAATTTGTCACAATTAAGAGCAACTTTACTCTTGAAAACATGTCACAGTTTTGAGCCATAATTCTTTGGAAAACTTTGGCAAATATGTGAGCAACTTTGTCACTGTTATGATCTACTTTGCTCTAGAAAACTTGTCACAGTTTTAAGCAACTTTTCTATCAAAAAGCTTGTCACAATTGTGAGCAAATTGTCTCTGGAAAACCTATCACAATTGAGAGCAACTTTTCTCTTGAAATCTTTTCACAATTAAGAACATCTATAATCTGGAAAACTTGTCACATTTATGAACAAATTTTATCTGAAAAACTTTTCGGTATTGCAAGCAACTTTCCTAAAAAAAAAATTGTCACAATAATAAACAACTTTTCTATAGAAAACTTGACACAATTGTAAGCAACATTTCTATTGAAAAATTGTCCCAATTCTAAGCAACTTTTCTATAGAAAACTTTTCACAATTGTAAGCCACTTCTCTAAAGAAAATTTGACACTATTTTAAACAACTTTTCTCTAGAAAACTTGTCATAATTGTAAGTCAATTCCCTATAGAAAACGTATCACAATTGTAAGCAACTTTTCTCTAGAAAACTTATCACAATTGGTGGGGGCATAAACCTTGAAGGTAATGACATTCATAGTTTTGCTATTTAAATTCCCATTTGTGTTCTATTTTATTATTTTTTTCAAATGCAATTAAACATGTTTTAAATTAACATATATTGCAATTGACTTTTATTTTCTGCAATTTTAAATGAACTTTTTTTAGAAAACAAACAATAACCTGCATTTATTTTCCCCATCAAGGCATTTTATGAATTCTCTAAAGAGTTATAAATAAAAAAATAACACTCTCTCGTCTAAATTGTTAAATGGTATTTGTTAAAAAAAAAAAAAAATATTTATATATTTAGTTGCTATAACAGAAAAACCAGCATATGATAGATGGTAATTGATGTTAAAATTATACAACGTAAAACGTTAATTTATATTTGAACTTAAAATTAAAGAAACAAAAAATCAAACTTGTTTATGGTAAATATTGGTGGTTTAGTTTTTTTTTTCTATAAAAATAAAGTTCAATATATAACAGGTTTCTTTATATAATAAATAAAATGTGCATTATTTTATGGTGTTAAATAAAAATTTTCAGCAATTTACTTTAATGGTTTTGTGTTAGTTAATATGTTGAGACAAAGAGGAAGTAGTGTATTTTACCAATTTTATCTACAAAAATTGTCTACTTCCCGGTCTATTTTTGTAATAAATTTAATTTTATGTTGTTTTTTTCTTTACAACTTAAGTGGGTTGTCAAGTAGTTAGTAGATGCTGGTGCTGTTAAAAAAAATGTGTAATTTTTTTAACTAAACTACTTTCTATTGCTTTTAGTTTTATTTATAGTTTTTAATAAGATTTTTTTTGACAATAATCGCATTGCAACCTTCATAAAATTGTTTTCAAAAGTAAGTTTTTATTTTTTTTTTAATTTTTGTAATAAAAGATTTTCTTTTGTGTTAAAAGATGAAAAAAACATTTTTACTATTTGTATTAAAACTTTGCTTTACGAGTACTTTTACAATATTTTTTTCCATTGTATATTGGAGTATCTTTTACTTTAAATGTGAGCACAATAAAAGAAAGTGTTTACCAAAGTATTACTTTTTTCTACTAAGTATTTTGTAATTCAAACCGTTTTTAAGTTAAATGATAGTACACTGAAAAAAATATAACACTGATATATAGAGAAAAGTTGCTCATAATTATGACAAATTGTATAGGGAAATGTTGCTCACAATTTTGAGAAACTTTTTTCTACAAACTTGTCACAATTGTAGCTACTTTTCTCTCTAAAACTAATCATAATTGTGAGTAACATTTATCTCTAAAACCTGTCACTATTGTGAGCAACATTTCTCTATAAAACTAGTCACAATTATAAGCAACTTTACCATAGAAAACTTGTCAACATTTAAAAGAAACTTATCTATAGAAAATTTGTCATAATTGTAAGCCACTTTCCTAAAAAAAACTTGTTACAATTGCAAGCAATTTTTCTTTCTTTAACTTGTCGCAATTGTGAGCAACATATCTCTATAAAACTTGTCTCAACTATGAGAAACTTTTCCCGAGAAAACTTGTCACAATTGTAAGCTAAAAAAAACTTGTCACAATTGTAAGCTACTTTTCTATACTTGTCACAATTGTAAGCAATTTTACTAAAAAATCTTGTCACAATTGCAAGCAACTTTTCTATAGAAAACTTGTCACAATGGGAAGCAACTTTTCCATAGACAACTTGTCACAATTACAAGCAATTTATCTAAAGAAACTTGTCACATTTGTAAGTTACTTTTCTAAAGAAAACTTGACACAATTGCAAGCAACTTTTCTAAAGAAAACTTGTAACAATTGTAAGCAACATTTCTAAAGAAAACTTGTCACAATTGTAAGCAACTTTTCTAAAGAAAACTTGTCACAATTGTAAGCAACTCTTCTAAAGAAAACCTGTCACAATTGTAAGCAACTTTTCTAAAGAAAACTTGTCACAATTGTAAGCAAATTTTCTAAAGAAAACTTGTCACAATTGTAAGCAACTTTTCTAAAGAAAACTTGTCACAAATGTAAGCAACTTTTCTAGAGAAAACTTGTCACAATTGTAAGCAACTTTTCTAAAGAAAACTTGTCACAATTGTAAGCAACTTTTCTATAAAAATCTTGTCACAATTCAAGCAACTTTTCTAAAGAAACTTGTCACAAGTGTAATCAACTTCTCCATAGAAAATGTGTCACAATTGCAAGCAAGTTTTCTAAAGAAAACTTGTCTTAATTGCAGGCAACTTTTCTATAGAAAACTTGTCACAATTGCCAGCAACTTTTATAGAAAACTTGCAACAATTATAGAAAAATTTCTATAGAAATTGTGTCACAATTGTAAGCTAATTTTCTTAAAAAAACTTGTCACAATTGTAAGCAACTTTTTTATAGAAAACTTGTCACAATTATAAGCAACTTTTCTATAGAAAACTTGTCGTAATTATAACAAACTTTTCTATACAAAACTTGCCACCATTTGAAAGTAACTTCTCTCTTAAAATCATTTCACAATTAAAAACAACTTTTCTAAAGAAAACAGTTTAAGAAACATTTTCTTACAAAAAATGTGACATTTGTACGGAACTTTTTGATAGAAATATTGTAACAATTGTAATCACCATTTCTCTAGAAAACTTGTCACAAATGTAAGAGATTTTCTTTTCAAAATTCTTGTTACAATTGTGAGCGATATTTCTCTAAAAAACTTAACCTATTTGTGCTTTACTATAGAAAACCTGTCACACATATTTTTTATAAGTGTTTTGTTTTTATTGCAACATTTAACTTATAGTTTGTTAAAATTCCACTTTAAGAAAACTAAAAGCAGCCAAATATCCTGTTATATAGTACACTTAATAAAAGAAATAGTTTTTTCTTTTACTTAAGGTCATTATGTTTTCATTCTTTCGTTCGTTTTTTCATTTTTTGTATCAATTTCTGTTTGAAAAAAAGTTCAACTAACAGAATCTTAAATGTTAAACGTAAAAAAGCCAAGTGACCCATATTAAAAATAAGAAACTGTAATTTTAATTAAGACTTATTTCTACTCTCAAATAAATATAAGGTTAAAAGCATCCAACACCAAAAATATCAAATTAAAAGTAAAAAACGTTTTAAAACAAATTAAAAATATAAAACAACTTAATAATAATTTGTAGAAAATTGTGCAATATAAAACATAAAAAGATACTATTAAGTTTAACTTTAAATAAAAAAGTATAAAAATTTCATAAAAGTTCTTTTCCAGGTCATTTATCTAATAAACTACTTTTCTTTTAGACTTAATACGGGGAATTTATTTTGTTTAACAAATTGTTTCAAAAAATTTTCCACGTTTTTTGCTAATTAATTTTTAAAAATGTTTTTTTTTTCAAAATTTCATTATAATTATTATTAAAATTTCAATTAATTGTTATTACCTAATTTTAGTAAGATTAGGTTTTTTTCTGTTTATAATTAATTAGTCACGTTTTACCTTTAAGATATAAATATCAGTAACAATAATTAGAAAAAAATAATAAATAATTATATAAATTTGTATTTATAAGATTAATGGATTTCTTTTTTTTTTGCATTATGACTTTAAATTGTGAATGATAAAATGGAATTGCAAAAATTATAGATTAAAAAGTATGCGATAGTTTTAAAATAGGGTTTCAAATGAATTTCTATAGAAAAGCTATAGCAATTCTGAGTATTGTTGTATAGAAAAGTTTGCAGTTTTTAACCTTTTGTTATCGCCAGTCTGAAAAACGTGTCTAAAAAGAATATGAACATTTTTCAGAGTTGTAAAAAAATTGTTAAAATTTTGAGAAAATTTCTATACAAAACTTATCAAAATTAAGGTTAGTTTTCTACAAAAAATGTTGTTATAATTGTAAGTAACTTTTTTTTAGAAAACTTGTCACAATTGTGAACAACTTTTCTTTTGGAAACTTGTCACAACTGTGAGCAATTGAAATAAAACTGTACAAGAACTGAACTAGATGTGAACTAGAAATGAACTAGAACTGAACTAGAACTGAACTAGAACTAGAACTGAACTAGAACTGAACTAGAACTGCACTAGAACTGAACTAGAACTGAACTAGAACTGAACTAGAACTGAACTAGAACTGAACTAGAACTGAACTAGA
>NC_060950.1:10522440-10524099 GCF_022045245.1 Lucilia cuprina
TTCAGTTCTAGTTCAGTTCTAGTTCAGTTCTAGTTCAGTTCTAGTTCAGTTCTAGTTCAGTTCTAGTTCAGTTCTAGTTCAGTTCTAGTTCAGTTCCAGTACAGTTCTTGTTCAGTTCTAGTTCAGTTCTAGTTCAGTTCTAGTTCAGTTCTAGTTCTAGTTCTAGTTCTAGTTCAGTTCAGTTCAGTTCAGTTCTAGTTTAGTTCAGTTCTAGTTCAATTCTATTGAAAATGGTGTACATAATTCCTTTTAACCAACTAGCTTAAACCTTCTAAAAACAAAATTCTATAACCAATAATTATATATAAATCATTATTTATAATTTTGTTTACATCGTTAAATGATTTTCTGTTTTTAACTCTTTCCTATTCTTCCCTCATAAAGTGTTTATATTATTTTTCTACTTTATTATTTTTTTTTTTTTGCAAATACACGGATTAATTATTAACAACTCAGCACGTAACATGTCAAAATAAATAAAGAAAAGAGAAATGAAAGAAAGAAAACAAAAATAGTCAAGGTGCCAAAATTGAACATAGCAAAAAAAATAAATAAATAAATAAAATATTATAAAAACATAAATTAAAAACCCAGTTTTTAATGCGGAATACATTTATTATTTATGCAGACACAACAACAAATAGATAAAAAGAAAATGTGTGTAGAAAAAGAAAGAATTTTTTTTTAATTTTTTTTATGCAAAATGAATTATGAAATAAATAAAAAAACAACAAAATTTCATTGTCTTTTTTAAAAGGTAAAAAAACACTTTCGCTTTTAATAAACATAAACAAATTTCGAAATATCCAAAGAAATTCTATCAAAAGGAATGTTTAGATATGTTTAAAAAAAAAGCTAAGAAAAGTGATTCATAAGAAATTTTTCAACAGATGTTAAACACACAAGAATTATTAATAAAAAAATGTATGTAGACATTTTTAAATGTGTCAAATTAGGTGAATCAGTACTTTTAACAACAAAAACATGCTCTAATCTAACATTTGTGGTTTTAGAATTCACCTAAATACGTGATTTAAATTATATTTCTTATTGTAGATACTAAGTATTGTATGAATTTTTCATAGGTGTGTAAAGTACGTATGATTTTGTAAAACTTTATTTGAATAATAATCAAGTGTAACGAGCATTTTCATTTTTTTTCAAAAACATTTCTAAATTTTATTTGTTTTAAACAACAACTTTCACTTACAATTCTGTTGCAGCCACTCTTGACACTCATGTTGTGTGCTGGTGAAAGAAAGAAACAAACACCTTTCGTTTACATTTGCAGTAAAATTATGTTTATATTTGGGGCTTTAGGCCATATAAGTAAATCAACACACACAAAGTGTGTGTGTTTAGTCAATATACAAGAGGATATTCCAAGATATTTGACTAAGCATTGTCTTTGGGCTGTAACTCACGTTGCAAGACCAATAATTGAGGTTTTGTTAAACAAAGTTGGCTTTGTTATGTTCCTTATACATACATATTATATATTCAGTAGTTTATGAAAGGTGTTTCTCAGGATGTTCTCACAGTTCATCAAAATAGTTCTAGTTTAGTTCTAGTTCAGTTCTAGTTCAGTTCTAGATCAGTTCTAGTTCAGTTCTAGTTCAGTTCTAGTTCAGTTCTAGTTCAGTTCTAGTTCAGTTCTAG